>NC_141048.1:59042387-59294887 GCF_041138505.1 Cibotium barometz
GTCAGAGAGAGAGAGTGAGAGATAGAGATAAAGTAGCGATTGCGCGGCAGCTACAAAATTAGCATTCAATACGATATATGATAGGGATATACGGGTGAAAACCAACCGTGCGATCTGGATGGAGTACTGAAAGACGGCGATAAGTCGCACGCTAATCGCAGAGAAAGTAATTTAGAAAGAGTTAGTGAAAGAGTGTGTGCAATTTGTGCATTTTGGCGCGATATGGCTCCTGTAATGGTAATGGAGGTGCTTTATCGCACCAAATTGCACACACATACATATACACTTATATCACACACACACACACACACACACCACACACACACACAACAATAACAACACACAGACACACACATACAGTACACCCACAGAGAGAGAGAGAGAGAGAGAGAGAGAGAGAGAGAGAGAGAGAGAGAGAGAGAGAGAGAGAGATTTGTAAAGTTTGGTAGCAATATAGCCCTTGTAGGGTTAATGGATTTTCTTTATCATGCCAAATTGCACAAATACAATAAGTGGTGATGACTACTCCCCTTTTCTAATTCATGCCAGTGTCTTACTTCTCAAAAAAAGAAAGCTTAAGCGCGGGGAGTTACTGCGCTGGATCCTGAGTTTAGTGCTGCTTGCGGGTAGGAGTGACATACGAATGAAGTCTACAAAGCTATTGATGAGCACAAAGAAAAGGTCTATTGACTTCACCACTGATGACCCTACAGAAGTTATGGCAAGGATAGATGAGCCACAGCTTGTGAGAGGACAGACAGAAGATCAAGGGTTTCCAATTGTGGAGCCGAGAGAATCAAGTTACCCTGCTTACTTTGTAAAAGTTCATAGTGATAAAGAACCCATTCAGAAGACCATGATGCAGAGGCAGATGAACAGGAGAAAGCAGGTGTTCTTAGTCTAGTGTCCCTTTTTAAGCGACCTGCTCGGCCAGAGTCTCTCTGTTAGGGATTTCAATTTCTCAATGGAGACTATTGAAGAGATGCCGAAGAGGAAGAAGGAGAAGAAGAAGGAGCAACATCTTAGGCACTGACATGAAGGAAGAGAAGCAAGAATTTTTTGAGAGAGCAATGATCTAGCTCTGATTGATGAGAAACTCTTCGATTTTGTCTGTAATGCGCGGGAGCTGCTGAAGACTTTCACATTATTGCAGAGATGTTTAATAAGCCTTTTCAAGTGGAGTCCATTTTGCATCAGCATACAAAGTACCTGTTGAAACACAGGGAAGATTTCAAAAAATTAGTATCCAAAGGAAGGCTGCTTGTAAACAATCAGACGTACATGCACTTGTTGGATTGTGCACTAAGCAGGAAGGCAAACAGTTTTCTATACAAGAAGTACCAGGAACTACCATCTTCCTACAAGCCTTCTTGGTGTACCTTGCACTTAAGTTGTTATTACAGGAGGCTGTTATATGAACCATTTGGATTCCTCTGCTACTTGCAGTGCCTCTATAAAGACCTTCTTGAAATGGGTGAAGAACTACTATATTGAAGGTACCATCCAAGATAAAACTCCCCCAGAAGATAGATTACCCTCTGAGGAGGCAGAACTTGAGGAAGATATTGTGTTAGTATAGGAGGAAGAGGATTCAAAGTCGATGGATATTGTTGCTCTAAAGACGTCAACAATACAGCAACCACTAGATGTAGATCTCTTCAAAGTGGAGCAGTGTGGTCTAGTATTGCCAGTGCTGCCAGAATTCGTTATTTGATAACAATCGTTATGTACTGTTGGCTGACATTCATAATATTTTCAGCCTGAGGTAAGATTTTGCTTTATCTGTTATTATTGCCAATTTTGTGGAAGAGGGTAGTGGTTTTGTCTTGGAAGATGATGCGGATGACTTAGCATTGGAGGAAAATTATAATAGTAAAGAGTGTCTCGGTATTTGTTTGGGCAAAGCACAGAAATTCAAAGATGATGGATTTGTGCCAGATGATAAAACCTTCATGGAGCTGCAGGCCAAATATGGCTTTAATAATCTGAATGACTCCACAAAGGAGTTTATGAACAAAGTAGGAGAAGATACTAAAAGTTCTATTAAGCTTTGGCAAGACCAACTATTCGTGACACGTGAGACTCAGGTTCTCTCTCTCTCTCTCTCTCTCTCTCTCTCTCTCTCTCTCTCTCTCTCTCTCTATGCAATGTGTGTCTGTGTGTATGTGTGCGTGAATTTGATATGTAGACATGTTTTCTTAATTATTTTATTTTGCAGAGTACATTTGAAGTCAAAGACAAATTCTTGCAACGGCATAAAAGGGAGTATTGTGGCCGAGACTGACGTAGCTCTCTCTCACTATCTAAGCAGATTGTCTTAAGGCAAAGATTATAGTCTACCATAATGCCATGAGCCAGGAAGGGAAAGTTACAAATTTTGTATTCCAGACATTGTCCCTGTTCCTAGTAGGTGCAATGATTATTCCTAAGAGTTATGAGAAGATTATTTTGATAGAGAAGTCTACTGCCTTAGAAATTTTTGGATGCTACCCTGGTTATGCCGGTAACCAAAAGGGGTTACTTTCATACATATGCTACAGTAGCATTGTCTCTAGGCATAGAGAACCCAGAGGAACTAGAAGAGTATGGTAAACACCGTTTGCTAAGGTATAAACGAAAGCCAGATTCACTAGAATTGCCAAAGTCATTAGAATGGAAAGATACATTGTAAAAGACTTATGTGTTACATCTATCTGTCCAAAGTCATTAGAATGGAAAGATACATTGTAAAAGACTTATGTGTTACATCTATCTGTCCAACGATGATTAATAAAAATCTTTTGTTCTCTCCATTTGTTTGTGCTTCTATGGCATCTGAGTTTTTAAATGCTTCGGAACGCTTCAATCTCTTCCTTTCCATATGTCTGATTGTCTACATCAGTTTGGATGACCTCAAGGTTTCTTTTTTATGTAGTTCTTAAGTATCCTTCTATAGAACCATTGGAACACTTCTTGTAGGCTGTTTGCCTTACTTTTTCCACCACCATGTTGTGTGTACTTGAAATATGCATTTCGGGTCATATAGTGTGATTTCTCGAGTCCTTGTGTGTTCCAAATGTTAGGATCTCTGTACTTGTTGATAAAGTAAGGCATGTGGTTGTAGAGAATATGCTGCATAAGAAAACATACAATGCAAGTTAGTATCGATGGCTAGGAAACAAGAGTAAGCTAGAAACATACCATGTAGTGTGTAATGTTGGTGTCAGTCCAAGTAGCTTTGAATGCTTTTTTGAACGCTTGTAAGTTGTCTTGAAAGCTCTTTTTGTCTTGCTGGGAGTAGTTGACTGTCTCACACACATTTGGAACAGAGTATCAATTGAATGCCAAACATCTGCTTTGACATTCCTTGAAGCACCTTCATGGTCTTTCACTGCATTATGAAGCTTTTTCCACTGTTGGTATTCGATTTGACTTGTGTAGGTTGTTGTATATTGCTTTCCTAACTTTGTAAGTTTGTGCTGCTGATTATTCATTGGCTTGGAAAGAAATCTTCTTGCCTTAACACCTCCAATGGAGGGGTTCATTGGAATTTCCTTTTCATTGGATGACTTTTTTGTGTCCTTCAGAATCTGGACATTACCTTCAATTTTTGATAGCACCTTCTCCAATGCACTGATGGCTTCTTTCCTCTATGCTACATTCTTGATCTTCCAAGCAAAACCAATGTGGAGATATACCAGTTTCTCTATGATACGACACAAAGCATGAAGCGTGCATATATGCACATTGGAAAGAGGAATCTCAAACACTGGTTTAAAGTTCTCATCCAAAATTTGTCTGTTGGGTGGTTGTCTCCACCACTTAGAGTCTATCACCCTTGCGGAGTCCATGCAGTAAAGGTATGGAGACTTTGCATTGGCCCCTTTTCTACAAGTAAATAAGCACTTGAGAGTCTTCAAATCACCCGCAAGATGCCATTGGACTTGAAATTCCCTCCTTTTCTCTACATGGAGCATCCCATTTGCATTCATCTGTTCTTTGATGAGATTGGGGATATGTGTCTGATGAAATACCCAAAACAAGGATTCATGGTTCTCTTTCTTGACCTCAAATGAGCCTAGCCACCAGATGTTCGTCTCGGACTGCACACTAAAATACTTTGAATCATCCCTACTGCAATTACAAAGAGCCCTATTCATAAGTGTTATTGTGACCCTTTCCGTCTTTTTCTCCTTGATAATCTCGCACTCATCAAGCTTGATGACAAACTGAAGTACACCTCCTCAAATGTAATATCATAGAACTCCACCATTCTCTTTTGCAAGAGCTCCAAGTCCATGAATATATTGTTGTGTTCATTGTAGAATATGCTGCCACCTTCTCCCTTAAACTCTCCTACAATGTGGTATGAGTGACCAACATAGTGAAACTGTTCTGTGTTTAATTCCTCCCTATGTCTCCAAACTTTTGTAGGTGTTGGAAGCAGCTTTGCTTTAATGCCTTTGGCCTCAAGAGGGATGACATTGACTTCTAGAGATGGCACTATAACCCTTATGACTGACTCCACTTGAATCCATGGCATATTGAATATGACCCTTATGACTGACTCCACTTGAATCCATGGCATATTGAATATCCGCAGCTGAAACTGTATTGTTGGTTACAAATTCATCAACTATATCTCGTTGAACCACCTTGAACTTCTTCTCTTTTATCATTTCTCTTTCCATTCTTGCCTCTTGTTTGTCATTATTGGATATTGATTGGTGCTTTGATTTAGATGCACAATTGTCAGCTGGTGTTGGTTCATCTAATGCAGCGGAAGAGGCCAATTGGGCTCATGATGATTGTGTCTTAGTCACTACATCTTCATTGCATGATGTTACTCTATCAGTCAGATTCTGGTCATGATCCATACTCTGATTATTAAACTTTATTGCAATTTTCACTGTCACGAATGGTTTTAGTTGCTTTGCTGGATTGAGATTCGGATTAATATTCTCTGTCAGGATATATGACAACCCTACAAATACAGCACTACTCATTACTAACATGTAAATCCCAAAGAAGCCTAGCAAATAAAATAATATTAATTGCTAACACAAAAGACATGTGAATGGGAATGCATTCAGTGCAATCTTACCTTATGGCTTGGATTCTTTTCTTTAGGGCCTCCAGAATCGAGCCTCAAGTTCTCGACGTTTTTTGAGGCTTTCTTTTCTGTATGCGCCATCCAATGATTGTGTCTTTTTCTCTATATTTACGGAGGTCACTTCTTAGTTTATTGATTTGACATTCTTGTTCTTCCAATCTAACTTTCTGTGTCTTACATTCACCAGACAAGCCAAGAAGCTCATTTGCTAAGTGTTGTGAATAATGCCTTTCTCTTTCTTGTATGTAAGAAATTGACTTGCAATATCCTAGTATGCCTGTGGCACCATCACCTGCAAAACGTAAGAGAGTTGTGGCATTTGAAAAGGGAGGATGTGAAGTAGTACAGGGGTCAATAGGATAAATGGAGCCATCACACCGACAACCTCATATGATCTTTAACACATGATGAGAGCAATAGTTGTCCACTTCTGCATTTTTGAATGGGCTCATACGCACTATCTAGATCAATGTGCAGATGGTAGTTTCTCTTAATGCTTTCATGATTAGACTCTTCAATATAATGAGTGTGTACATGGTTGTTCTCCATTGGAGTGTTCTAGGAATGAGTAAGTATACTATATGATGCAGAGTGAAAGAATAGGACTAGTTATGGTGAGAGAAGGCTTGTATTTCTCTTTTAAAATTGGAGATGAAGGTTCTAATTCCCTCCAAACTGTCTTCCATGCAATAATATCCTCCTGAACTAACCTTATTCTTGCCATTTCGAATGTATCATTTCGAAGAAGGTTCCAACGAACTTTCAGACGGCCGCCTGGGAGAAAATTTACCTCTCTAGCTCAGAGACTACACTTTTATGACTTTAACATTCTCTTTATTTTAATATTTCAAGATTTTTTCTAGAGAGAGAAAATAAGAATCGACCATTTTCTTACAAGGTCTTACAAATGACCTCCAAAATGTCCTAATGCTACTATAGAGATGAGATGAGATTATCACTTAGATTTACTACTATTGCATTTAGTTTTAAGGTAGTGCTACCTTTGTATTTTGAGGAGTACTCATTCTTAGATTTGTAAAGATTATCACATATGTTAATAGTTCAAGGGAAGAGCATTGCTCTTGGACTCTGGCTCTTGTAGTGATAGGATGAAAAAGTTGCTTTCAAAAGGCTATGAATCTCAAAAAGCTACGATTGTGAAGATAAAGCTTTGGAGAGAAGCATGCTGATAGAATTCAAATCGAGGATTTCTATCCAATGATCAACTTAAATGGGAGAGTGCATGGTGTGGGAGATTATGTGTAAATTAAATATTTGAATTAGCATCATGTATGTACATATAAATTCTAAGAAAAATGACTTATATTACTCCAAAGATGCTTACATATACATATACGCCTTTGAAATTTTTGTCTTACATCTTTCCCCGTTTACTTTACTTATAAATCCACTTCTCCATGCATGGCTCATGCACTTTGAGAAAAGATTCCAATTTTACACCTTCTATGCTTATTTAAATCTTTGCACCTTATATTCTTCAAGATCTTAGAAATAACAAATCACACTCCTATACCAAATATTGATTATCCCCCTTGTATCCTTGCCCCTCATGACCTTAGAAATAACAAATCACACACTCATAGGCCAAAGGTCAACTCTTCCCCTTGTCCAAAATAGTATTCAAAATCACTATATATTTAACAAATAATGAGTTACCTCTCATAGAAATTATTGTTGCTCAAGAAGAGCTTTAGAGAGAGAGAGAGAGAGAGAGAGAGAGAGAGAGAGAGAGAGAGAGAGGCAAGGATGCTTTTCTCACTATGTTTGATGCACTCTTGCCATTTTTGAATTGTTTATAGTTGCACCTTCTACTAATCAATCGGCCTAAGTTGTTGTAGCAAGAATTGATGGTTGGGATGTTGTAAGAGAGGGATAGTAGATTGTTGAATGCAATTAAGAAATAGCCTTAAAAAGCTAATAAGATTTTTAATATGATTTAATTCACTCTCTTTCTCTACTTTAATTTCTAGACATGTATATTTCACTCTCTTTCTCTACTTTTACTTTGTAATTGCTAGAGAAACGTATTTCATGCAACTCATAAAAGAAATTGCTTGAAAGCTATTGAGTGTGAATCACCTTGTTTCCTCTCTATAATGCTATACCAAACTTGAATGGCACATTGAGAAGAAGTACATGAAAGAGATGACTTAACTAATCATGCCTACTCCTAGTTTCAACACTAATATTCTTGCTAATTGGAAATTTATCTTGATCCTAATTACCTCTTAACAAGGCTCTCATGCCAAGTCAAACCTAAGTTCTATGGAGGCTCAAAAAACATGAATAGTCACGTGGTTGATTAAGAAAAAATAGTAACACATGTTTAAGCTAATAAGGAGAATTAATGAATGATAAAATGACATCAAATTGTTACATTGTATCATATCTCTGTCTCTCAAGTACAATAGCTCCAAGATCATTAATGGCTCACACTTTTTGCACCCCATGGTATACCTCATGTGACCAAAGCAATGCTACCTTTGTATTTTCAGGAATGCTCATTGTTAGATTTGTAAAGATTATCACTTATGTTAATAGTGCAAGGGAAGTTCATTACTCTTGCACTCTTTCTCTTGTAGTGATAGGATAAAAAATTTGCTTAGAACGGCTATGAATCTCAGTTGGTGAAGATACGGATATGGAGAGGAGCGTACTAATAGTGTCCAAATTGGGGATTTCTATCCATGATCAAATTAAATGGGAGAGTACATGGCATGGGAGATTATGTGTAGCTTAAATATTTGAATTAGCATAGTGCAAGTACATAGAAATTCTAATAAAAATTATATATTACTCCAAAAGTGCTTACATATACATATAAGCCTTTGAAATTTGCATCTTGCATATTTTCCCTTTTATTTTACTTATAAATTCTCTTCTCTATGCATGACTCATGCATGCTATTCACTTTGAGAAAAGATTCCAATTTTATACTTTTATGCTTATTTAAATGTTTGCACCTTGTATTCTTCAAGACCTTAGAAATAACAAATCACACACTCCTAGACCAAAGGTTAGTTATCCCCCTTATGTCCTTGACCCTTGTATCCCTCAAGACCTTAAAAATAACAAATCACACACTCATAGACCAAAGGTTAATTCTCCCCCTTGTCCAAAATAGGATTCAAGATCGCTATATATTTAACAAATAATGAGTTGCCTCTTACAAAAAATATTGTTGCTCAAGAAGAGCTTGATAGAGAGAGAGAGAGAGAGAGAGAGAGAGAGAGAGAGAGAGAAGGGTGAGTATGCATTTCTCATTATGTTTAATGCACTCCTGCTGCTCTGCAGCTTCTGCTAATTGAGTTCTACAATCGGCCTAAGATATTGTAGCGATCATTGATGGTTGGGTTGTTGTAAGAGAGGTGTGTTGATGGTAATGTTTACTCTATCTCATGTTTTATTCTATGCTCAATCTTATCAATTTGATTCAAGTCTATGTGGTTTATTCCTTGATGTATAAGTGAGTTTGATTAATTCTCCAAGAAGAACATGAGGTCCCCGTGGGGTGGTATCAAAGCTATGGGTACTTGCACTTGAAGAATAGGGAGAAGCTCACAAAAATCAAAAAGATAAATAAGACAAAATCTTAAGGACTCTTGGAAAAAGCTTGGAAGGTTTATGGGAATTTTCTGAGCCATAAGATGAAAAACTAGATCAAAGGCTAGCAATTCATGTCACCTTTTCTCCCAAAACCACTTCTATGAAGCCCAAAACCACCCGTCTTGATATAAAATGGTTTTTTTCAACTCTTAAGCCTCTCCATGATCCAATGGTATGGATGGAATCAATAACTCAAGAGGGTTTGAGCTCTGAAATTTTCAGATTAATAAACCCATTGCACTATCAGGAATGTATAATCGATGGCTATGGTGGGCTCTCAAGGTAAATTTTGCTAAATTTTGAGAAAAGGAGAGAAATCACCTTTTTCTTATTTCTTTGCAAGCCATTAATCTTTTGATTAATCTAAAATCTTCAAGCTTTAAGAGGGAAGAAATAAAGTTTTAGTTAATTTTCTTTTTCTCCCTCCATCAATCGTCGCGGCTGGTGCTTCCTGGATTCGGGATTTTCTTTTTCTTTCTCTCTCACAGTCCATCAGCTATTAATTTTAATTTTTCTTTCTCCACGATTTTTTTTTTGGGCACTTTTATTTTTAATTCTTCTGTTTCCCTTTGCGCTACTAGCCACCCCTAACCGATTCCTTCTCTTTCCCTCCCTTGAGGTCCAATTATCTGTCACATTAAAAACCTTATTGCAAATGATTTGATAATAAAAGCTTTATTTTTTTTCTCTCATGCATTTGATGATTCTTTTTTCTTATTATTTTAATCTTTCTCGTCCCTTGTTCTGCCACAAAAGTCTAACCTTTGATCATTAAAGCCTTATATTATAACACTTATAATATAAGCCTAAATACCAAAGCTTATAAGCTTTACATATTATACTTTTCCTCAATCGTTTCTCTACAACTAAAGACTTTTGTAATCCACCAAGATTCTCTTCCTTCCTTAACACTCTCATACCCCTTAGATTTTGGTCCAAGCAAGGTTTTTGGGGCAACTTCAAAGGTTACTTGTGGAGAATCCATCAAGGGTTCAAGAAATACCTCTTCAAGGTTAATTCTTACTCAATCAAAACTTGGCATGACATAGGACTTACTCCATCAAAATTTGGCATGACATAGGACTTACTTGATCAAAATTTGGCATGACATAGGAGTTCCATCAAATTTGAAGCCAAGCCAATTCAAATTTGGCTTGACATAGGAGTTCCATCAAATTTGAAGCCAAGCCAATTCACAGGCAAAGTTTCTTGAGCTCCTTTTGATGGCAGGTTCATGCTCGCTTTTGATACTACTCGGCGGCCTTTTGTCACTTGTGGATCTTTCTTCTCATAGCATGATTTGAACAAGCTTCCCAATTCTTTCAATTGCACGGGTGAAAGCTAAGTACTATCATTAAATTTTCATTTCTACATTTAAAATATGCACCCATATCTTTCCACATCTCTCTTTCATCTCATGAATCCTCTACCTCCAACCATTAAAGAGCAAATTGAGTCACTCCAAAATTAAATTCTAATTGAGAAGTGAGAATGGATATAGGGGATAGGTTATCCCTCAAGAGGAGGCATAGACATTCTAGTGATGCATCTTTAGACTATGATGGTGACCAAATTTAGAGAACCATGCAAGCTACTCTTAGAGCTCAAGAATATAGGAAAGAAAGAAAAATTAGCCACAAATCTTTTACCTTTCAAAATTTTGATGGAAAGAAAAATGCGTGCACCATACTTGCTTGGCTTAGTCAACTTGATGATTATTTTTTGGGAGAGATTCTCTGAGAAGAAGGACAAAATCAACTGTGCTACTAATCATTGGTGGATAATGTAGCATTATGATGGAACATAACTAGAACCAACAAGCACAAACCAAAATCTTAGAAGAGATTTCAAAAGCTCACCTCAATATATAAATCTAGGGCTAGATAACGATGGTCCATCTTCTCATGACAGCTTGAGAAAGAGAATATATCCGCTCTTATGCATGGATAGATTTTGCAAACCTTGTTACAAATACATGTAATTGAGAAAGTTCGAACCAAGGATCAAAGAAGGAAGTTTATAGCAAGTTTGAATCCCACAATTCGATTAAAAGGAAACATTTTTAACTTCACTCTCTTAGCTCGATTCTCAACAAGCTAATAAAGATGATTCAAAGAGGTATTACAGGTGCAATGAGATTGGACATATTGCATCGGGTTCTCCACGGAAGTCAAAGTATATTTCACTTGGAATAAATATGATCGATGATGAAGCAGAAGAATATCCCTACTACGACAAGTATTCCAACTCCTAAGATAACATACCCATTTCGTTTGTTTATTTTTACAATAAATTTTATGTAAGACTTTTTGTAAATTTCAAGGAGAGATTTTATGTATCAAAATTAGAACTTCTTGGAGGAATTAGCCCTTCCATCTTTAACTATGATTTATGAATTTTTCACTACATATTAGCCTTGTGGTATGGGACACATATTAGCCTTGTGGTATGGGACACAAAGATTAATCCTATGCCTTATGAATTTTTCACTACATATTAGCCTTGTGGTATGGGACACAAAGATTAATCCTATGTGAAGGATTTTGATGCATTCTTATCTCTAAATTTAAGTGGGATAATTTTTGGTGGTATGGGACACTAGAATTTATTACACATAGAATTTGTTGATAGAATGTCTTTTTGTCCTCATAATTAGAGAAGATACTACAATTTCTATATTGTAAGACATTGATCTCCTTTGCTCACAATAAGCAAACATGCAATTGAGGTCAGTTGCATATCCAAGCAAGAGGGATGTTACATAATGTCCATCCTTTAGGCTGAACGAGGATGCCCAGACGCGAGTGTGCCATGCTAGCGAATTGGTATCGTGGGCGACCCTACATTATATTAGTTACCTATTGTTATTGGTATAGCTTGAGACCATGCTTGATGGGTGTATGTTGTTGAAGTGTAACAAGTAGTGCCATGCTTTAAGACAACAGTGTGTGGTCGAAGTGAAGCAAGTGGACTACGCTAGACAATTGCACACAGTTGAAGCATAACAACAAGTGGTTTATGCAAATGATGTGCCATGCTAGATGATGTGTATAGTGATATGCTCATTGAAGTGTAACAAGTGGTAAGACATGCCATGCTAGATGATATGGATAATAATACTCTCATCTAAGTGTAACAAGTGGTGAGTGTATGTTGTGTTTGTGCCTATCAACATTTTATATTGAGATTAAGTACGGATATAGCAATTAATTGAACAACTAATGTGTTTACGTTTGTGAGATAGGTGATGTGAGCAGTGCGCGTGTCGCACATGGAGAATCTTGTCTATATCATCTCGGATTATTATTACTTCATATGATTTTTTTGGTGTGGCGATGTGCCAAATGATTGTATAAATTATTTATGTGTGCTTGTGTGTGGCATTGCTAGCACATATATTAGAAGAGTTTTGGTTATTTTACACTTAGTATGTGAACAAGCTCTAGTACTTGAGTATATTTGTAAAAGTGAAAAATCAAGGCCTATTTTGTACGCACAACTATTATCAGTTCCTTGGGCTATATTTTGAATACAATTCTCAAAATACACATGTTGTGAAAGGAGCAGCTGCACGCATGAGGGGGGAGATTGCACCCAATAGTATGTTGATGGTGATACTTACTCTATCTCATGTTTTTTTTATGCTCTATCTTGTCAATTTGATTCAAGTACATGGTTTATTCCTTGATGTATAAGTGAGTTTGATTAATTCTTCAAGAAGTACATGAGGTCTCGTAAGTGACAGAGCAAGCCGGAGATATAGATCGTTTCACCATGCATGCATTGGTAACTTATGGAAAAAATTGTGTAAAAGTAACTCTCAAGGTACACATAAGATGAAACAATCACCTAGGCTTCCTTGTATGAGAAAGATAGGCTATATGTAACTCAGCATGATGTGTTGAAGTCATATAACAGTATGTGTACCATTGTCTGAGCTAGTCATAAGTTTGCCTCCCAAATGTCTCTGCAATTCTTTGGGATATATCCCTATGCAATGGGGAGTTTCTTCCTTGTCATCTAGCATGTCATGTGATATGTGAAGTTGCTTTTACAATCACAATCTATAGAAAAGTGAGGTTGGGTTTTTTATAAATCATAAATTTATTGTTGCAATGTCCATGAATAGGCCCTTTAACTTTTTAACCTCAAAGGCCTACAATGAAAATTTAAATTACCAAAATGACCATATAGATATATTTGAATTTTGATGGGGGAAAAAGGTACGAATCAATGGCTTTTATTGATTTTTTCGAGGATGTCCACATATTGGCCCCTCTACCCTAAGGACTTTTTGATAGAAACAGAATGAACACGCTCATTCAACAAAAGATGTACTCTACCTTTATAACTAAAGAAACAAGGACATAGGTTTTATGCCTTCTGTAAAATTTGTGATTTTTTTGGCAGTGCAATTGTAAAGGTTGGTGATGTCACATGGGCCAAGATGTAGTTGGCAATCACTTTTGGAATCATTCTAGTTGCATCTTCATGGCATATGAGGAGTACAAAGGGTACAAGGCTTGAAGGCCACTTAAAGGTATGAAATGGCTTTTTGACATAGTGAGTGTGTGAAAAGTAAGAGTTTGAAGAGTACACATAGATTACGCATGCATTGTCCCCTTGATTTCTCAAAGGCAATTAAATGTTATGATGTGAGTCCTTGACATGTGGTAATCACATTCTAAAACAATAATTAAAGGGAGGCCCCAAAAAAAAATGCAGGTAGTGTGATTTATAATATGTGACGGTGGGCAATATTGAAAGATTTGGGGTTTTGAAAAGGCCAAAAAAATGTACAAATGCAAAGGGTGGTCCTCTTCAAATGCGCGAGAGTACAAAGTGTTCCCTGTCGCATTTGATCTCGCAAGTTTTCGTATCATAACCTTTGGTGAGCTTCATTAATGCGTTTTACACAATCCGGTGCTTTTTCTTTAAAGCATTGCAAACCAAGGTTTTTGCTATTTTAATCCAATGCTTCTACCTTAGTCAAACAATACCACCTATTGGCGATGAACCTGCTTTTTATTATTGTTGTTGTTGTTGTTTAATACGTTTTATCAAGAGCAATGGTTAATTGGTTAGGGTCAAGGGTCATAAATGGTTGAAGATGAAGGTGTCATTTATGTGGCACATGGTTTGGAGGGGTTCACATGCTTTGGTGACATGAGGTATGCAAAAAAGTGTGAGCCACTAATGATCCTAGAGCTACTGTAATTGAGAGAGAGAGATATGACACAATGTAACGATTTGATTTATTAGTCATTTTTATTATTCATTAATTCTCCTTATTAGCTTAAGCATGTGTTACTATTTTTCCTTAATCAACCATGTGACTATTCATGTTTTTTGAGCCTCCATAGGACTTACGTTTCACTTGGCATGAGAACCTTGTTAAGAGGTAATTAGGATCAAGAGAAATTTCCAATTAGCAAGAAGATTAGTGTTGAAACTAGGAGTAGGCCTGATTAGTCTCTATCATCTACTTCTTCTCAATGTGCCATTCGGGTTTCGTATAGCATTGTAGAGAGGAAACAAGGTGATTCAGTTTCGTATAGCATTGTAGAGAGGAAACAAGGTGATTCACAAGTGAAACCCGAATGGCACATTGAGAAGAAGTAGATGATAGAGACTAATCAGGCCTACTCCTAGTTTCAACACTAATCTTCTTGCTAATTGGAAATTTCTCTTGATCCTAATTACCTCTTAACAAGGTTCTCATGCCAAGTGAAACGTAAGTCCTATGGAGGCTCAAAAAACATGAATAGTCACATGGTTGATTAAGGAAAATAGTAACACATGCTTAAGCTAATAAGGAGAATTAATGAAACTGCTTTCGAGCAGTTTCTTCTCTGAGCTACACGAAATACGTTTTTCTAGGAATTACAAAGTAAAAGTAGAGAAAGAGAGTGAAATATACTTTTCTAGCAATTAAAGTGGAGAAAGAGAGTGAATTATATTATATAAAAAACCTTATTAACTTTTTTAGGATATTTCTTCATTGTTGCATTCAACAATCTACTCTCTTAGCATTTATCAACACCTCTCTTACAACATCCCAACCAACAATGATCACTACAACATCTTAGGCCAATTGTAGAACTCGATCAGCAGAAGCTGCAACTATAAACAATTCAAAAATGGCAAGAGTGGATCAAACATACTGAGAAATGAATCCTTGCCCTTCTCTCTCTCTCTCAAGCTCTTCTTGAGCAACAATAATTTCTAATGAGAGGCACCTCATTATTTGTTAAATATATAGTGATCTTGAATCCTATTTTAAACAAGGGGGAGGGTTAACCTTTGCAAAGTCTATGAGTGTGTGCTTTGTTATTTCTAAGGTCTTGAAGGATACAAGGTGCAAGGATACAAGGAGGATAATTAACCTTTGGTCTAGGAGCGGGTCGTTTGTTATTTCCAAGGCCTTGAAGAATACAAGGAGCAAAGATTTAAATAAGTATACAAGGTATACAATTGGAATCTTTTCTCAAAGTGAATAGCATGCATGAGTAATGTATAGAGAAGTGAATTTATAAGTAAACTAAATGGGGAAAGATGTGCAAGATAAAATAAATGAGAAAAGATGAAAGATGCAAGATTAAATAAATGGGAAAAGATGCAAGATGATTCAGATAGCTTCGAATTCGAACACTTCTGGTTCTGTCACCCCCAATTCTGATTCAAACAGAATACACCATCCCCGGAACATAAAACAAACACGAATATAAAGGTCTTGGCTTGCCTCTCTTCTCAGCTCAGTGGTCCTCGCTTTCATCTTCCTGCGTCGGACACTTTCCTGCTCCGACCAATCTTGCTCCACACAATCCTGATCTGACTCTTTATGATCCGACTAGTCTTACTCCAACCAGTCCTACTCCAAACAGCTCATGATTTCAATAGTCTAGCTCTGATCAGCTCCTTATCTGACAACCCCTGATCCCAACAACTTCTTTTCCAACCAGTCTTGATCCAACTCTTTCTGATCTGACTAGTCTTACTCCAACCAGTCCTACTTCAAACAGCTCCTGATTTCAACAATCTAGCTCCGATCAACTCCTGATCGTACACCTTTCTGATCTAACCAGCTCCTGATCGGACACCTTCCTAATCCAACCAGTCTATGAGAGGATGTGGAGCTGCATGTAGCTAGCACTAGAAGAGGACTGGGTCAAACTAAACTAACAAAAGACACCATATCTGAATCCTCTATCTTCCACACTCACTAATAGATAAATCAAGACCTCCATGAAATTCACCCTCTAGAGTCTATTTTCACACTAAATTGCTCTGCTCTTGCCTCTCAATTCACACCATACTCATTAAGATAACCAATTTTAAACCACGAGCAACTCTGACCCAATAGCTCATGTCTCATAGAAATTCAACAACCAACAAACAACTCTCCCAAACACAATCATTCTGACAACGCAGAGGCAATATTCAACATGAAACCAGAAAGATTCTGAGAGAAGCTAAGCAAACATGAAGGTGCTCAGTACTCATCAATTAGTAAGCAAGATAATAGGTTACCAGATTCAAACAAAGTTCTTTAAGCTCTTTCTCTGCTGAATTGATAGTGCTGACCCTATGTCATATACATACTCACACAGCAAAAGAGAAAAGACTAAGAGATAACATAGAGTTCCCAAATATTGCCATCGCTACCCCATCTTCTTCAAACCCTTCATTGATCATTCAAAACCCTAAGAACATAAACTCCACAAAGCATATGTATACATATGTTTCTTAAGACCTCATCAAATATATCTTGCTCATAAAAATCATAATCCAAACTCATAAAGTTCTATTGTACATTATCCAAATTGGTCATCATTCTCACATTCTCTTGAAATTCACTTTCATATTCACGTGTCCACATCCACAACATGGTCCAACTCAACTCTCACTGCTTTCAAAAGTCACCAAGTCATGCAATGCCTCGTCTAGAAGCACATCATCCAAGTCTGGATCAATATCCATAAACAGTATATCTGCATCCAACCCATCTGAACATCCACACAAATCCTTATCCATTCTCACAAAAAGCAACATATCATCAACAGCCTTATTCACATACAAACATTCTGTCTTCTACACCTAATTACCTATCCTAATAATTACTTTTTCATGTTGGCTTGCACGATATTCATCACAAACAACACCAAGTTGCATATTAACATCATCAATGAAAGCTTCCTTCAAAATCACATCCATGAATGTACCTAGATCCTTGCTCGCATAATTACCACCTGTATTCATTCTTGCCAAGGATTTCAAGGCCAGCAAATCCTCCAGTGCACCATCCAACAGCATGTTCCGCATCATTTCTAATGAGGGTGGACAAGTTTATTAGTAAAAGGCCGGGCATTTTATACTTTGGCCTCATGAGTAGTAAGTAGTTCATAACAAGCTATTGGAGCGTTTTTGCATCATTTTTAATGAGAGTGAACAAGTTTATTAGTAAAAGCCGAGCATTTTACACTTTGGGACGCTCCCAAAGTTCAAACATTACACACACATTATGGTTTTTGACCTTAACATGTAGGGGCGCTCAAGAAGTTTGAACATTACACACATTATGTTTTTTGACCTTAACCTGAAATTTAAGTCAATATATTTGACGGTCAATTCACGAGGAGAACGTCATTGCCCACCATTATGTGCAGCCCTCCAATTTCTGAACAGCCAACACAAGTGCTTCATCAATGTCGTGTGTGCAGACATGTACTGGCGGTGTACTGCCTATACAAATAGACCCTACCAAGGTGCAAAATCTTAAATATAGATGTTCGACTTCAAAATGCCCGTTTTTGGGCGATTTTCATTTTTCAAGCTTTTTTTTGCTTTTCGAACTAATTCCACACCATCATAGATTATGGGAATGTTTCTTTTTGCCTATATGCATTTAGGGAGTGATGTTATCATGGATTTATGGATGGACATCATAAAGTTAAAAATCATGAATTGTTTGATCTAGGGATTGAGCTATGGATAATGCTATCCACACTATTTATCACTCAACAATAGTGTGTGGAACTTATAATCCATGTTTGATGGATTCCATGGTCTCCAAGAATCCATGGATATTTGGATATCTTTTCAGTCATTGTTATCTGGATAATATCACCTTTCCCATGTGTGGAAACATAAGAGGCCCCCAAAAGCTTGTAACAAATAAATACTCTTTGGTAATATGACATAAATTGGGAGAGGACATTCTAGTCGCAATTGTAGAAAACAATGAAGTGGAGACTATGGTGGATAATAGAGAAACACGGCTATGGCTATGGCATAAACACAGAGAGAGAGAGAGAGAAAGAAAGAAAAAAAGAAAGTTGTATTAACGTCTACAAAAGGCCAAAATGATCTATGAGAACAAAAGGTTACATCATGTCCATGAAATACATCATCATGGGTACTAAAAATAAAAATCAAAGAAAGTAATAAGAGCTAAAATGTCAGATCTGATCCCAAAACAAAAAGTATCCAGCTCTCATATCACCCTAAAATATCTCGCATGAGACGCTACAACATGGCACCTAATGTAGTAAAGTTAAGCCGGTGGGAGAAAGTCTTGTGGTGGCGGGAGATGATAGCTTTGATCCTCCTATAGTGACGCGAGCGTGGACGGGGACCATGAGGTCAAGGGCGCCAAGCTCTACATAGCTCAATGGCTTTGTCTAGTGTCACTCCTCTCTGCCGAGCTCCTACATCACCCTGGAGGTCGGGTGTACTGGGTGAATCTGCCCTCGTCACGAGAGAGAGAGAGAGAGAGAGAGAGAGAGAGAGAGAGAGAGAGAACACGAATCAATATGAGAGTGGCAAAATGATTCAAATGCTTTCTTAATTATCATTGAGAAGAGTGGCTTTAAATAGACTCCATACATGCCCTGCTCATACACATACAACTCACCATTTGGTGAGTGATCAGGTGTGAGTGAAAGAGAGAGAGAGAGAGAGGGAGAGAGAGAGAGAGAGAGAAGTAAAACATGACTCAATATGAAAGTGACAAAATGATTCAAATGCTTTCTTAATTATCATTGAGAAGAGTGTCTTTAAAAAGGCTTCATAGATGCTACTAATACAGCTTAACATTTGTGATTAGATAATTGATTAGGTATGAGTGGGTGGCTCCATGATTCTCTCCACCTTTCCCCCTAAATTAGCTCCTTGATTCTAAGAGAGGTAGACGCTCCTTTGACTTTTGCCTTGTGGTTACTTTCTAGATTTATTCACTCTCTTTTAGAAGAGTGTGTGCACGTGTTCTCCAACACCGATGTGGTGTCCAATTCTTATTTGTGCCTGTACTTTTAGTTGGATAAATTGTGCGCCTTTATTTCAAGTGTTTAATCGAATTAATAGTTGTATAGACCCAACTACGGATAATCTCTAGCATACCATCCAGTGGATCAACTATGGAACTACTACAGGCAATCTCCAACACAGTGAGGTCCAATAGAACAAATGTGGACCAACTGTAGATAGTCTCCAGCACAGTGCCATCCATATTCTATGAGTGCCTCTCATGGCCAAAATCTCAGAAATCTCTATCAAGCTCATGATAGAACCCACACACACACCCCTCTTGATTGGTTGCCCTGTTGTCTATGGGTTCTTAATGCCCTAAAACAAGCTCCAAAACTCGCAGTGCATATTCATGCTGAAATCTGCCAAAATCTGCTGTCCACGTCTTGCTCCATCTGTTCCCAGCCTGTCATTCTGATAGGCAAGTGCCTACTCTACCCAATGCATCTCTAGCATCATGTACACTCATTGGCCTTGTCTCGTTGGTCAGATAGGGCTCAAAATGGAGTGCATCTCTCCTGGCCTACCCTCAAGTTCACCATATTGCTAGTAAGGTCATGTTCTAACAATCTGGAGTAAAGCCAGTATTGTTTTGCAAATGTAAAAAGTTTCAAGTAGCAAAAGCAGTCGGGGTGAATGTACATCATAGCAAGACCAATCAAGGTCCATCAAAATACTTCATAACAAGTTGATCAATGCTAAATTGCCTCCAAAACATGGCAAATTTTGTCCGAAAACTTCAACAACTAACTTTTGAAAGTATACTTATCCTTCCTCACCAAAAACATGAGTACATATAGCCAATCAAAGCTACACTGTGGCAATATATATACATCCATGAGAGTGGAGTATATACACTATGGGAATTACTCAAAATTGAACAAAGCTACACTGTGGCAATATATATACATCCATGAGAGTGGAGTATATACACTATGGGAATCACTCAAAATTGAACAATGTTGTTTAGGTGTATGCAAGACACGTGCACACCTGCACATGCATGCACCCACACATACACAAATAAAGATTGCACAATCCATGCATAAATGTTTGAGAAGAAGCAAACCAGTGAGCTGATAAAAAACATACATCTTTATTCACAAAACCGATGGAAGGAGACTTGTAGGGATAAGCGTCAGACAACTCCACACGTATTTTCCAAACCCCATTTTGATATGGACCAGAATAAACAGCAGATAGTGCCAAGGGCATTCAAGTCCATAATCAAAGACTCTGCACATAAGAAGCATCCATCAATGATACAATCAAGGAGCATTGTATATGAATTTAAATAAATGAAGGCAAAGAAGGACATTCGTAGCTAAGCTCCAATTCAAGGGCTTACACAATGACAAAAAGAGGAAGTTTGCCACAAGGGAGATATATGTGTATGCACGAATATACATACACTTACATGAATATAGCTGTACATATGTGCACATACATAACTTTGTATGTATGTAATTACCTGTATATACATATAAATATGTATGCATGTATTAACCTGTAAAGATGTATGTACTTACATGCAGGTACATGTATATACATACACACATACATATGTATGTCATAAATACATACATACACACACTTTTATATGTATGTATGTATGCATGCATGCATACAATGCTATACGTAAATGTCTACATATGTAAGATATGTACATACACCTCCATACCGACTGTCTACGTATGTATGATATGTACATGCAAGTTCATACATGTGTATGCATGTATGCATATGTGTACATATGTTGCTAAGGGGCAATTTCTTCAAAATTACCATTCCTAGAACCATTAGGGTTTTGATAGCCAAAATGGCGGTAAACAATTAGTGTTTCGTAGCAAAAACGGTGGTAAACGATTAGGGTTTTTTTCCCAGAATAGAAACTGTTGGGGGTTCAACATATAATAGTACATACTGTTCCTTAGGCCACTCCACAAAGAACTCGCTGATTCCATCGTTCACCATTCCACCTTGTAATCGCTAATCATTCTGCAGAAAAAACGAAACCAAACCTTCATCGAGCCAAACCCTAATTATCGCTAGGGACTTGCAGTTTCTTGACATCCATCTCCTGCCGTTTACTCGAAGGAGGCATTTTCACAGATCGAATATAAGGGCGGTCCTGTATGGTATGAAAATTTTGCGTTTGTTGTATGGTATGAAAATTTTGCTTCTATTGGACCTCAAAATATATATTTGGTTTTAACACTAGTTTGGTTAATCTTTTTACAACATCTTTTGGTTAATCTTTTTACAACATCTTTTGGTTAGTGTAGGCATCTAACCCATCTATCACGATTCATAACCTATTGGTGTTAGGATGATTTCTGACACAGGGTCGCACCATTTTTGTAATCATCTTGTGTAATTGTGGATCTAGCCGAGCCTATGATATATGTACTGCTTGCCCTACGATGGTTTTTGTATGTATATAGAGAGAGCTTAGGATAGCTCACTAGCTTTTTGGGCTCCTTGGACATTCCGGTTGGACATTGTAAATATGAGGCCATGTATATGTATAATGCATTTTGAGTAATGAGAAAAGACAATCTTATTAATCATAATTGAGTTTGAGACTTCTTGTTCTAGCACTTGTGTTTGATAGCACTCCAGGCATGCTTATGGATTGTTGTGTTTTTGCTTGATGAGATGCTTGTGTATGCTCTCTCACTCTCTCATGAGTTAGATTCTCCTTCTTCTTCATCTTGCAAAGCACTTTTGGCATTGAGGTTGAGATTAAGCTCTTACATAGCTCCTTCCCTCAGTGCTCCTCACCCTTTGACAAGGCACCAAATGACACCCTTGGTGTGCAAGGTAGAGGACCCTAGCTTTCCCTTAAGAGTGGGGTTGAGGCAAGCCCTAATATTGGCCATTGCATTTGCCCTTCTAGATTGTTTCCATATTTGTGAACATTTTTAGCGGTGTTGCCAAGGGCAGTGCCCTAGATTAGGACTCCCTTCCATTCACCTTGTTAAGTGGTATTTAAGTTGCCCGATTGGAGTGCAAATCCATCAATCTTGTGACCTAATCTTTGTTTTTATTTGTTCTTGGACCATTGGAGCAATAGAGTGGCAGGGAGCAAGTAAAGCTTTTGTCGAATGTGTTTAACAAGTAAGTTACCAATCCAAATCTCTTTGATTCAAGCACTTTCCCGTACTTTTTGAGTTTTTAGGCATATTGAGAACTTAATCGCATGATTAATCTCAATCTAAGCATCATAACCATACACTATCTATGTCATTTAGGTTAGGATTATTACATTAGCTATATTAAATGAAAAATCTAAAATAAATCAAAAGTTAAGAGTAATTAAGGCTTAATTAGTATGATTAAGAGGAAAAAAACCTTTAAAATATGTTAGGAGTAATTAAGGCTTAATTATTATGATTAAGAGAAAATATGCTCTCATGGTCGGCTACAGCTACAAACATACATTCCTACCCCTACATACACACATATGTATCTAGAACATAGAATCTATCCAAATATTAACCCCTTCCCCTACATTCACACATGTGTACTTAGAACATATATTAACCCCTACCCCTACATTCACACATACATACCTAGAACATAGAATCTATCCAAATATGAACCATAAAGACATTTAATTGGGGATATTTCTATTTTAATGCATTAAATGCACATGTACCATAGCTGACACTTCACGTGGCCCACCACCACCTACTTGCAGCTACTTGCAGCACCCAGATACTTATATCTACCCATTACTCTAGCCATGCACGTACTCAATACCTAGGAATGCAAATTCCCACAAAACCCCACCCACATGTCTACAATGTGTACACTTGTCTCGCAGAGAATTTATAGACATACCCACTTGCATTTTGGCCCTACACATATGCACATATGCATAGCATCCTATGGTTAAGCCACACACATTCTCACTCGTCTACATATGCACATACCTAGACCATAACCATGCATATACTTAAAGGAGATATACACACACGTACCTAACCATAGCCACATATGTTTCTTCTATGCCTATGCACACACACATAGACTTGTCCTCTAAGAACACACGTTCTCATCTTCTACATATGCATGTACCTAGAGTTTTCTGGGATATAATTTCTAAAATTGGGCACAGTTAGATTTCTAGAGCTAGTGAGCTAAATTTAGTCCCAGTTGGCCTCCATCCCACGAATCGTTAAAGTATCTCCACTCATGAAAGCTAGAAAGGAACAACCCACTCTATAAGGAAAGCACATCAAATGATGCACAATCCCAAGCACCTTAAAACAAAGAATCAACCATCTCCACTCCATGTAGAAACCTATTAAACTCATACCACTCTTGTATTTGATAAAACGAGGAAGAGCGAGGAGAATGCTAGTCCTAATTGTGGTCTGCAGAGCTAATAAATTGTTAAAGTACATGTGCTTAGGAAATCTGAGGGCAACCCACTCTTTAAGGACAATGCATCTAAAATAATGCACAATCCCAAGCACTTCAAACAAAGAATCAACCATCTCCACTCCATCTATAGAGACCTATTAAATTCATAGCACTCTAGTATTTGACGAAATGAGTGAGAGTGAGGAGAATGCTAATACCCTAACTTAGAATTCGAATAATTTGAGCATTGCAAAGATGAAGGATGCATTGAGACTCACATTCATGCATCACCTACATCATGAAGCTTGGATTGTAGAATCACAGACTTTAACATCCATGGGTCCCTCTAGAAATAAGAGACCATCAACCAACTCACCTAAGATGGCTATAGTGCCATTGATAGATGCACCCCAAGAGCCAATCCCACCTAGGCAATCTATGCTTGGTAGAAATAGGGATGAAAACTTGCTAGCGGTATGGGAAATTCTTATCCTAACCACACTTTAACCAAAATAGTCCCACATCCACCAATGCCAAGAGAATGATCTCAGTGTTAAATTTGCAACAATGTGATGAGCTATGGTGGATCAAATGTAAGAATCAATATCATTAACAAAGAGATTAGATGATGATTAAGATGATATTAGTGATCAATTAATTGATAGCTTAATGTAGGCATGGATAATAAAAAACGAGCAAATTCTCATTAGGCCAATGCCCCAATTTATAGAGTTTACATCCAAGCATCTAATCCCACTGATCTCTCCTTGATTCACTCCACCTCTTTTGCTTGACTCTCTCCACCTCTTCCCCCATAATATCTCCACACATCCTAAATCTTCTCATGCTACCCTTTATTCTCTCCTAGTAGATACCTCTCACCTTTTCACAGCTTCTCACTCATTTACAGATTCTCTTTTACAGCCTCTTGCTAAGGGCTTATTCCCGCACACACCCTATTCACTTGTATATTTCAACACCTCCCCTCAAGTGAATAATCCTAGCACACCTGGACCCTATACCAAGTGTCCTTCTTACTTGGTAGCTCGCAACCAGTGCCTCAAGTCCCTAACTCATAGTCCTTGACAGTCTCTCTCTCTATGTGTCCAACGCTACTACAAGTGCCCGACCGTGACCTTGACTAAAGTGCTCACACATACATCTACCACATGGCCTACATCATCGGTGGCTCAGAGGTGGTTTTACTCTGTTGTTGCGGCAGGTTACATTGGGTTGTGGGGTTTCTCTCTCTCTCTCTCTCTCTCTCTCTCTCTCTCTCTCTCTCTCTCTCTCTGAAAAGATGATCTGACTCCACTTCCTTATTAGGAGCCTCCATGAAGTTTGCCGATGTCGTTCCTTCTCCACTGGGTTTGCTGTAGCAGTCTCTTGCCATGTGTCATGGCTTCCCACAGTTGTTGCAAGTGAAGGTCCTTCCTCCTACTCTGCCTCTTCCTCGTCCTCGTCCTCGTCCTCGTCCTCGTCCTCGTGAGAATCCTCCTCATGTGTCATGGCTTCCCACAGTTGTTGCAAGTGAAGATCCTTCCTCCTACTCTGCCTCTTCCTCGTCCTTGTCCTCGTCCTCGTCCTCGTGAGAATCCTCCTCGGGTGAAGAATGCTTTTTCCTCTCCAATTGTTGAGTCTAGCCATTTCTTCTCTTTGACCTTGGTCTCTTGCTCTAGCAGAGCTCCTTCTATCTCGTGCAGCTTCAATTCAGGTACATTCTTTAAGGTTGCTACAATGTTTTCATATTCACCTTTGTCCACACTCTTCAGAAGCACTACTAGTGCCTCATCATCTTCTACCTTCTTGCCAATGGCTGCCAGTTGTTGCTTAATGCTTTTATTCAAGTGTGTGATTAAAGGTTCACTTTTCTTCATATCAAGTTTGTAGAATTGCATTAACAGATTTATCTTTGAAATTTTCGCTTGAGTGCCAAATAATTTATTGAGTTCATCCCATGCATCTTTTTCCCATTGTATCCCTGTGATGTGATAAATGATTTCATCATTTAAATTGAGTGCGATGAGTCCTAATGCTTTCTCATTCCTGCTCTTCTACTCATTTTCCCCACTCACCTCTAGGCATTCATCTCTTCCCTCAACTAGCCCCCATAGATTTTTCCTCATGAGAAGCAAATACATGGTTTTTGTTTGCCATGTATAAAACTACTCCCCATTAAATTTGGCTATCTCTTGTGCCGTGCTCATGATGTGAAGGGGGTCTTACCTCTTGATCCAATTTTAAGATTCAAGGGCAGTGTCTACCCTTTTACAACTCAATCTGGTGTTTAGGAAATGATTACAATAGATTTATCAGCATAAAAGGATAACAAATCTCTACTGAATGGTTGGAGTATCAAACCATCTCTGAATTGTAATCTAAAGCTATAGAGATCTATATCAAATACCCAATGGTTAATTTTAACCCTCAATTGCACCAAAATACAGTGATTAGTACTGATTAATCACTAATTAGCAAAATAATCCTCTATTTTGTGTGTAAAAAACAGAGTATGCGGGGAGGCCAGATCTGGGGCCTTAGAGTTCAAATGAGCTCAACTCCTTTCAAAGCCATCAATAACAGTTAGTCTTGTAGAGGATTAAGCCAAGAAACACAAGATTTGACCAAACATTGAATGCTTAATCTCTGTTTTTACCAAAGTCACCTGTAGATTTGATACAGAGCTTGATTCCACTTCTCCTTGAGGAATTTCACAAATTTGACATCACCAGCATGTAGAGCACCCTTGAAAACCCTTAGGGCCAAGAGGAATTAGACCAATTGCTTCTGGTGGAGAGAGGATCTCAGTTTTGCTTCAAAAAAAACATGCGATCCTTGTGCAGGGGTTATGTCCTTAGGTTTAGGCGAGCGTGCAGATGTTTTATGTGAAGTGTACAACTAAACTCAAGCATATACAAGGACTCTATCAAGGGTAATGTCCTTAGGTTTAAGCGAGTGCACAAATGTTTTATGTGAAGTGTGCAATTGACCCAAGCACAAACAAGGACTCTCTTTTTTGGGAACATAATTATATTTATATTTGTAATCTGTGGCGTAGAGACATAAATAGTAGTCAAATTTTTACAGTTGTCACTCCAATCCTATCACATTTCACCATTAAGTAAGCCACAAATTTGATCCTACCTCTCCTCCTCCCAAACAAAAGATGAGTGCTCCTAAGAAATATGGTACCCCAGCTCTGCAAAGACTCAGTAGTGCATCCTTTGGGAGTCAGTTACTCCATAAACTCTTTCTTGGTCTAGATCTTCACATCAGGTCTCATGCCAATATGATTCTCTACCAAGGCCGTGAAGGTATGAACCAATTGCTTCTCCTTCAGATACCATCTTTGAGTCTTAGGTCCAAACTTTGGCAAGCTTTCCTTCAAGTCTTTCCCTCCGTACCCCTGCCACATGCCAATAAATGATTAGGTTACTTAGTATGTGCAATCATCTCATTAGTTTGAAAGTGGCTCATCCTATCCCAGCTTGTAAAACCTACACTACTTCTACAAATGAATTGTCATTCATCTTATTTACATAATATACATACCAGCATTGATGCACACATCTATACATCAGCTCTACAACATCAAGCCCCTCCCTTTATCCTTTTTGAAATACCATCCAATTTCTCAAGATCCAAATATCCCATAGATAGCTAACAAGATTGAAGACTATATTAATTTCCCCCTCTACTTCTATTAGTCTCCCCAGCAACTAGTCCCCCCAAGTTCCCTTTACCCTTATGCTAGAGAATACCCATTTATCAAATTTTCTCCATAGTCCCCTAATAGCTAGGCATCCCCAAAAAACATGTCTACTATCTTCAATTACAGCTCCACACTAGGACATAGCCTAGAAGTAAAGTTCCTCTGTACCAGTTTATATCCAAGAGGAAGAGCCCACATACAGACCCTCCACCAACAAAAGATATGTGTCTTCACAGGAATATCCATCCCCCCATAATAGTCTCCACCTCTTCATCCAAGTATTTGAACTCCACCTTACTCTCAGATTTTGTTACAATACATCACATTTATTTCACTCTTGCTCATCTCCTCATATAGACACTTGGTAGCCACCCTCCCCAACTTGACCCCATTAAACCAAGTCCAGTCCTTCATCCAGCAAGCCTCATTAAAAGCAATAGAAACCTAGCCCTTACCAATCTCCTCTAGGGCTCGTATTGCCACCTGTAAGTCCCTATGTTGTAACTCAAACTCATTCCTTATCTGTCCCAACTCGAGAGCTATCCCAATAGTCTCCAATCCATCTCAGCCCCTTGTTATTTAATCTTCTGCCTATTCCTACATCTAATTGAACTAAAGGGGGAGTAAATTTATGAGACCACCGTAATCCTAGGCTGAACAAAGAATTTCATGTAGCCCTTGTACATTCTTCCCGCTTCATCAGTCCCATCATCTTCTTCCAATTAAGACAAAGGAACTTACAAAAGGGGGAGCTCTAAATATTCAAAGGGTCATGAAAGAACAACTTAGCTTTCCAATCCAATCCAATCCAATCCTCCTCCCATTGCATTACACATTGGAATCTTTAATCACCTCTCTAACCATTCTAGACCAAGTTTCCTCCTATAATAAGCATTTAGGTAGGCTAGTTGCCACCCTAGCTTTGGCGCATGAATGGGCAAGTGTAGAAGTCCAAGTCCTCTATGCTATTTCCAAGCTAACCAAGCTAGATACTTCCTGTCATCTATGCTATTTTTCCAAATGAACTCCCTAATTGGAGCCATGATCCTCTTCCAATGACATTTTTTGAAATCAACAACCATAGGGCATAGGAACATAATATATGCATTTAAAATTGTATTAACAATGGCCACCCTGTCATGAAAGGACACCCTAATCCCTTCCCATTTCCTAGTCTTATTTAAAAACCTCTCAATTACCCAATTAGTTACATCCTTTCTAGTCACCCCAACTCCAAAGGAAATCCCCAAATGCCTAACAATATTTCCCTTCCTTATGACCTCACACCCTCATCTTTCCATGTCAAAATCATCATCCTCTGTCAGGCTAATAATTTTGGATTTATGAATGTTGAATTTGGATCCAAAAGCATTAGTAAATAATTGGACTATTTGCAAAGCATGTCTTACATTACCATTATCAGGCTTCAAACAAAGTAACGAGTTATCTACAAAAACACTATACCACCAATTGCTCTCCATTCCTCATCCTCAAACCTATCACCAACCCTTTTTCACGAGCATTTTCTAGACCCACTATCAAAGGATGTGAAGCAATGGCAAATAGCAAGGGGGCTAGAGGCCACCCCTATCTTACAAATCTATTGATTTCCAAACCCCCACTAGTCTTCCATTCAGCAGAGTAGCTTAGAGTAACCCCATACAGTGAGAATGTAAATACAAGTGGCCACAAATCCTAGCTTCTCCATGACTCTGGCCACTACAAGTGGCCATTCTACTTCCAAATCTTAGCTTCTCCATGACTCTGGCCACAAAGGAACAATGTACCCTATCATAAGCTTTCTCCAGATCCAATTAAAGGATTACACATTTAATTCCTATTCTCTAAGCCACTTACTTACCCATCAAGGCAGAAAATATGTTGTCATAGACAGACCTCCCATATGGCCTCCTGGATATCACCTCTTGTAGAACAAAGCTAATCCTGAAAGTAATGACCTTTGTGAAGATCTTATATACCACAATGAGCAAGGTGATAGGTCTCCAGTGGTTAAACCTATGACAAGATGCTTGCTTAGGAACTAGTCTCACAATCCTCTCCTTCAAATCTTCATCCACCTCCCTGTAGCAAAAGCCTCCTTACATGTGATCCACACCAGATCTTTTAGAGATGGCCGAAAAGCAATGAAGAACTCCACAGTCAAACCATCCCACCCAAGAGATTTCTCCTTCCCAAGTTTCTGTAGGGCAATCCAACATTCTTCCACCTCCACCTCTCAGTGGAACCATTTAGCTCTATCAATCTCCACCCTCTTACTGTCAAGCAAACTCTCCTCTACCTGATACCTTCTTCGGGAGCTATCTTCCTTTAGGCTCAAGGTGGCCCCTAGAAACTCCACCGATTTTTTAGCAATTTGTTTGATATCACCAATCTCTTGACCCCTCTCATCCCCAATCTACCCCATTACTTTCTTGTCCCCTTTCTCTTTAGCCAATCCAAATAAGTACCTGGTAGGTTTCCTCCTACTATTGAAGGCTCTCCACTTATCTCCCCTTTCTCCTCCCTTGGCCAACTTGTCATCTTCTCTCTTTAGTTAAGCCTAACACCACGTGTATTTGTTAACCTCAGCTTCAGAAAGGCCTCCCCTCTGTCTCTTCCCTTGTAATAGCTCCATTATCTCACTCGATTCCCTTCTCTCCTGTCTCTTCTCTTCTCCCCTAAGTTTCCCTACTCTGATAATTCCCTGGATCTCATTAACAAACCCTCTCCAAGATCCATCCACACCCCCCTTACCTCTCAGTCTTCTAATTGCCTCTTCAAAGAAGGTGACAAAGAGCTCATCCTTCAATAATAGATTGTTCACCCCTAGTTTCCTGGTAGGGAATTGTCTCAAGTCGTCTTCACCCCATTCAGTCACATTTTAGGGGCATATGATTAGATAGAGCTGAAAAGGGTCCACTCTAGTGAAGAAGGTATGAGGTATAATTGCCTCTTCAAAGAGAGCTCATCCTTCAATAATAGATTGTTCACCCCTAGTTTCCTGGTAGGGAATTGTCTCAAGTCGTCTTCACCCCATTCAGTCACATTTTAGGGGCATATGATTAGATAGAGCTGAAAAGGGTCCACTCTAGTGAAGAAGGTATGAGGTACCCATATGGCTTGATGAAAACCCCATCAATCCTTGATGATGGCCCAAGATACTGAAGGCTAACTTAAGTATGACCATGTTTAGATCCCTAAACCCCCAACTCCCTTCCATCAACAAGACCTATCTTGCCTCTAAGTCTTTCCCACTTCCCCTTCTCTTGACTCATTAAAACAATGCTTCCCCCACACCTGTCCACTTGTTTCTCTGCCATATTAAAATCTCCCATAATGATGCAAGGGCATTGAATGCCCAACTTTGCAATCCACTCCCACATCTTCCCTCTTATCTTGTGGTTATGTGCACCATACACATTAATTATCCACACCCTTTTGCCTTCCACATGAATTTCTACCACCAGAATTCTACCATTAGGATGATTGGCTATGATATTACGCTTAAATTCCTTCCTGACTATAGTCATAACCCCTGAAACCTAATATAGTACCCCCCATACATAACCATCCAATCCAAGAACCTATCCTTTCTTATGCACGTTAAACCAAAAAGATGTTCCTGAACAGCCCATCACGAGATCCCCCATCCTTTTACTAGTCCCAGAAAGTAGGATTCTTCCTCTTGTCCCTTAGTCCTTTCACATTCCAGGTACACCCGCTCACATCACAGATTCTACTCATTCCAGGGTAGTAACATGTATCATATCCACCTCTATCTCTTCGTCCATAGAGTTACTTCCCTGGTACCCAATTGAATAGCCCTCCAAATAATTTCCACTTGCTAGTTGAATTTTCCCATAGAGGAGGTTTCAGTATCCTTTATACCTAAAGGGTTAAATGGATTAGAATAGAGAGAAGGTCCAAACCCCTCCAAGGATTTGCCCACTAGTCATTACTCCCTTCCCACCATTAGGTTTGTTATGATTTTTCCTTGCCTCCCCTTTTATTTGTTTAAGGCTACAACCCGCTTTTCCTCTATCCCTCACTTTAGTCCATCCTTGCTCTTCAGATCCCCCCTCCTCAGTTACCAACTTTTCCTTCCTTTAGATTTTTCAATGGTCCTAGTCTTATTTCCCCCAACGGATTCATCCTTCTTCCTCTCCTCCCCACTTATTTTCTCATTCTTAGTTGTACCACAAATTTTCGTAATATGACCAAAACCTTTGCATCTAAAATAGGCCCCAAGAAAAGCCCCGAATATCAACTTCAACTCTATCTTCCCCATCTCCCCCTAAAACTTTAGGCATCTCCTGCATGGTATTCCAAGTCACACATATCTTGTTCAAATGACTCCCATTATCCTCATCTCTCGAAACAAACAGAACTGGCCTAATTGCCCTTGCCAAATCCCCCATCGCTGGCCTCAACCAAGGCAGAAGCCCCTGAATCTCCACCCACACTAGACATGTCTCTCGAAGTCTCTTATTCACATCAAAAGCATGATCAAATGACATAACATGCACCAGCTTCTATCCCATAAACAATGGAGCTCTAGCAAAGAGATCCACCATCGTCTACCCTTTCACAAACAGCACATTAAAAAACCCTTTACCCAAGTAAAATACCTATGACACCACCCTCTCATGAAACACATCATTTTGCAACCACTTCCGCAGCGCTCCACCTTTCTCGGCAGTCTCCCCAGACACAACAGATCACGTTACACATAGAGAATAGTCCTATTTGCCTCTTCTCGCAAGGTCAGGTGAGATGTTTGCACATACCTTCCCTCTAGTTGTCATTTCTTGCTGAGCTTTGTTATTCAACCTCAAGGAGATCCAATCATACTACACTTTCTTTGCCTCCTTGTTGCCCTCTTCATCTTCTCGGATTTTCTTGATTTCTTTGTCCAAGGTCCCAGTCCCCCCCAACTTCCTTCTCTAGCGTCATCGCTCTCTTTCTGCATCCCAGCCATCCCTCGGCTCTCCCTACCCTTTATGCTTACATGAGCATTGCCCCCTGTCAGCCACCTACCCTCATATAATTGCATGCAATCCCACGTGCTTATTAGATCTCTGAGAACACTTCAGCACAAACAAGTACTCTTTTTTTTTGGGGAACAATAGTTATATATATATATAGTTATATAGTTATATAGTTATATATACATATATATAGTTTATATACACACACACACACACACACACACACACACACACACATATATATATATAATTCCAAAAATAGTTGTACATCCAGTCCCAGTTGCAAGTTCATCCACAAACTCTACATATCCATGTTAAGTTCATCCACAAACTCTACATATCCATGTTAAGTAGAATACATATTAAACTCCACCTATCATCTTCCAACACAAAAGATGACTGCCCCCAAGAAATTTGATATCCCAGCTGTATACATGCTTCAATCACAGCTTTAGCTGTGCAGCCTTTGGGAGACTGTCTCTCCAATACATCTCCTTTTTTATTGATACTTTTACTGCTGCTAGTCTGGTTCCCTGAGGGTTCTCAATGAAAGCCACATAGGTGTAGACATTTTGCTTCTCTTTAAGGTACCACCTCCTTATTTTGGGCCCAAAATTCAAAGGTTTTGATTTTAAATCCAACCTTGTATAGCGTTGAAATATAAAAGAACCTGTTAGGTTTACTTAGTATGCATGAGAGTCACCCAAGAAGATATAAATGTCAAGCTATGCCAATTTGCAGAGCCTGAATTAGATGTGCCATGTCATCCTTATTTAGCTTGTTCACATACTATATAGACCAACACATGTATATACGTTTGTGCATCAACTCTATCACATCCAACCCTAGAATGGTTTTCTTTCTGAAAGATTATATAGTTTTTGGTATTCCATATCTCCCACAAACATCAAAATTTGATTATGTTGAAGATAAAATCAACAGCTCCAACCCATCTCCCTATGATCCAGTCCCCTCGGATTCCTATATTGTGATAGACCCATTTTCTAATTCTGCCCCATGCCCCTCTAATGGTTGGGCAGTCCCAGAAGGCATGTTTCCCATCTTCCAGAGCAGTCTTGCATTTGGGACAACATCCACTAGTAAAGTTCCTTTGAAGCAGCTTGATCCCAATGGGTAGGGCCCACATGCATATCCTCCATAGGAAAACCCGAGATTTTACATAGATACCTGCCTGCCAAATTGCTTTCCATCTCCTCCTCCAACTATTAGAACTCCTGTTTACCCTCCAAATTTTATTACAACAATAGTCTACATTCACCTCACTTTTCCTTAACTCCTTGTACAAGTCCCTAGTTCCCCCTTTATCCAATTTTACACCATTATACCAGACCCAATCCTTAATCTAGTAGGATTCATCAAAAGCTATGGATGTCCAACCCTTCTTACCTCATCTAGTACCTGCCTAACCAATTTCCCTTCCCTTGAAGAAAGTCCAAACTCCTCTTCTAGCTACTCAAATTCCTTCCACCCCCACTGCTGACCAACTATAACAATCTGCTAGCTTACCCCACTGTCTTGACCAATCATAACAATCTGCTAGCTTTCTTAGCCCTTTATTATTCAATTCCTTTTAGTAGAGTTGATGTCTTGGAGGGCTAAGGCAGGGTTAAACTTGTGAGTCCACCATATCCCCATACTTAATAAAGAGTTTCTTGATGCTCTACAACATCCATCCTACATCATAAGCCCCAAAACCTCCTTCCATTTGCTACATAGCATCATGCATAGGAGTGAGCCTATGACTTTTAGGAGGGCATAAGAGAGCAACTTATCCTAGTCCCTGCTACATGCCTTTTGACTTGATGAGAGTCTTCCACCAGATCCCATCTTGGTCCATATCTCCTCTTGTTGAAGACGCTTAGGGCTAGAGCAATCCTTGTTGTGGTCTGAGAGGGTAGGAGCAACTTATCCTTCCATCCTAGTCCCTGCTACATGCCTTTTGACTTGATGAGAGTCTTCCACTAGATCCCATCTTGGTCCATATCTCCTCTTGTTGAAGACGCTTAGGGCTAGAGCAATCCTTGTTGTGGTCTGAGAGGGTAGGTGCAGAATACCAATACCTCCTTCAATCTTGGGTAAAAATAGTTTGTCCCAGGCAAGCCAGGCTAAAGCTTTTTTATTAGCTTTCTCATTCCTCCATAGGAAATCCATTAATGGGGCCCACAATCTTCTACTAAAACAACATTTCCCAAACTCTAATATAGGACACAAGAACATGATGTAGGCATTTAGCACAATATTGCAGATTGCTATCATATTATAAAATGGAATTCTAATGCCCTCCCATTTTTTCAGCTTCAAGCTAAGCCTCTCTAAATCCCAGTCAGTCAATTTTTTATTTGTAACCTCTACCCCAAAAGGAACCCCTAGGTGTTTAACAATCTATCCCCTCTTAATCACCTCACATCCCCATTTCCCTGAGTCAAAGTCATTATCCTCAGACAGACTTATGATCTTAGACTTATGTATATTGCAACTAGACCCAGAGGCTTATGCAAATTCCTGAATAATAGACAAAGCTTGTCTCACAATCATTATTGGCTTTTAAGAAAAGTAATGAATCATCAGTAAAACATTGTATCACTAGCTGCTCACCATTACTCAATTTCAGTCCATCCACCCTACCTTTTGAGAATAGGCATCTTCTAAGGCCACTATCAGAGGATGGGATGTAATAGCAAACAATAAGGGAGTAAGAGGGCAGCCCTACCTCTCACCGACCTATTCACTTCAAAGCCCCCCACCACTCTCCCATTTAATAACAATTTAGAGTGTCCTCCCAAGGTAAGAAATACAAGTAGCCACTTCTGATGGGTTTTCAAGGCCACATCCCTCCCTAGCATGGCTGCATAGATATCGTGATATATTGACATGCCTTTTATGAAGCCATATTGCCTCTCTTAGATATTAATTTTTGAAGAATAGGGGTGATCCTTAGGGCAATGACTTTGGTTAGGATTTTATATATAACAATCAACAAAGTGATGGGTCTCCAATGAATTGAACCTATTGCATGCTGCTTGTTTAGGAATAAGTTTCACCAGCCCCTCTTTCAGATCCTTATCCAAGTTACCAAAATTAAAAGCCTCTATGCACACTTTCCATACCAGGTCCTTTAAGGATGGCCAGAAGGCAATGAAGAATTCAATAGATAAGCCATCCCACCTAGGGGACTTCTCTATCCCCAACTTTAGAAGGGCCATCCAACATTCATCTGCATCTACCTCTCTCTTAAGCCACTTGGACTTATCAATGTCCACTCTATTATCAAGTAGTCCTAATAGTTTATTCTCAGCTTGAAACCTTCTGCATGAACAATCTTCTTTCAGGCTAAGGGTAAAACCTAAGAATTCTACCCATTTTTTGGCAATCAGATCAATTTCCCCCCCAACCCTTGCCCATTTTCATCTATAATCCTTCCCATCACTTCCTTGATGTTTTTCACCTCTGCCAGTCTGAAGAGATGTTTGTCAGGTTTTCTTTTATTATTAAAAGTTTTTCATTTTAGCCTACTTTCCTCTCTCCTAGCACATTTTTCATTCTCACGTTTCGGGCCTGCCTGGCATTTGAGATACATATTAGTTTTTTCTTCTATGAGATTCCCTACTTGTCTCTTTTTTTGCACGGATTCCATCAGTTCACTCCACCTCCTCCTTTCCTGTCGTCTCTCTTCAGCTCTGAATTTCCCACCCCCTAATTATACCTTACATCTCATTAGCGAAATATCTCCAATATCCTTCATAGGTTCCTCTCTTTTTAAGTCTCCCAATGGCCTCCTCAGTGTACCAAATAAAAAGCTCATCCCTGAGTAGCAAATTGTCGACTCTCAGTTTCCTTGTGGCGAATTTGTTCAATATAGCCTCCTCCCAATTAGTTATGTGCCATTCCCATTTCAAGGGCATGCGGTCAGAGAGAGCAGTGCTAGAATCAACTCTCATCTTCAAAGTGTGAGGGACCCATATTGCTTGTTGATTAAGAAAGACGCTATCAATCCTAGATGATGAACCAAAATATCATAGGAGAAAGTGAGTATACCCAGGGTCAGGCATCAGTCAATCCCATCTTCCCTCTCACTTCTTCCCATCTCCACTTCTCATGGCCCATCAAAATGGTACTCCCCCCAGGGTCTCAGCATCAGTCAATCCCATCTTCCCTCTCACTTCCCATCTCCACTTCTCATGGCCCATCAAAATGGTACTCCCCCCACACCTATCTAGTTGTTATTAAAATCTCCTAAAAGGATACAATGACCCTGAATATTCAGATTAGCTATCCACTTGTTTTTCAACCATATTAAAATCTCCCAAAAGGATACAATGACCCTGAATATTCAGATTAGCAATCCATTCCCACATTCCACTTATAACCTTATGGTTGTGGGCACCATAGATATTCACCACCCACATCCTTTCCCCATTAACTTGGATCTCAACCACCAAAATCCTACCATTAGGATGATTAGCAACTATATTAGGGTTTAAATTATTTTTAATAATAGTCATCACTCCACTATACTCCCCATTCACTCCCCTATACAACACACTCCAGTCTTTATACCTATCCTTCCTAAAGGATTTTTGTGTCCAAACAAATTATGCTCTTGATGAATAGCCATAATGGAAAGCCCCCAATCCTTGACTAATCCCCAAAAAGTAGAATTCTTTTTCCTATCCTTAATCCCTTTACATTCCATGTGCAGCCACTAACTTCCATTGACTTACTCATGTTAAGGTTGTTTCTGGGACCCTGTCCACCTCCTCATCATCATCTTTGTTAGGAGTATCTTTTTGCATCTCCTTCCAGGCCTATTCCACCTGCCAATTGAACCTTTGTACAGACGATGTCCCACTATTCACATCCCCTAAAGGACTAAAGGGTTTAAGTATACAAGAGGACTCAGATTGCTTTGGGGTTTAAGTATACAAGAGGACTAAAGGGTTTAAGTATACAAGAGGACTAAAGGGTTTAAGTATACAAGAGGACTCAGATTGCTTTGGGGCTTACTCCCTCTAGTTTCTTTCACAACCAATTTGTTATGGGTCTTTCTCACCTCTTTTTTAGCTTGCCTGAGATTAGCTTTTCCCTTAGTTTTTATCTAGGCTCCCTCAACTTGATCCCCCCCTCACTAGCTAGAAGTTCTTTCCCTTTCCCTTCTTTTAACACCTTTATGCTTGCCTCTCTATCTTTAGCAATACTATCCCCACAGGTTTCACCTATCTTCCTCTCCTCGCTTTTACTGGTTTTTTGCATGCACCCCTCGGTACAATTCTTGGCTATATGCCCAAAGCCACCACACCTGAAACAAGCTCCTGGAAACATACCAAACTTTAGGCTCCAACTCTAGCTTCCTCAGTTCACCTCCAAGGTTTTGGGGGTTTCCACCATGGTGTTCCATGTAATACGTACACTATTTGCTTGGTGGCCTCTTGCTTCATCTTTTGGAATATAAAACCAATCCAAGTGCACATGCAATCTCACCCAACACAGGTTTAAGCCCAAGAGGCAAGCCCACTATTTCTACCCAGACAGGATAGGCTTTGCAGGCTTTTATTCACATCAAAAAGGGGGTCAAAAGGAATAGCATCCACAAGCCTATGCCCCATGAAGAATGGCACTTTCTCAAATAGCTCAGAGATGGCTTTCCCTTTAGTGAAAAGTACATTGAAAACCCCTTGCCTAAGTAAAACACCTAAGAGACTACCTTGTCATGAGAGATGTCTTCTTGCAACAACCACTTGCCAATATTAGCTTTGGATGGGATCTATCCATAACATAAAACAATCACACTACACATAGAGAAAAGGCCTACCTGACTCCTAATCAGCTCCAGGGAGACTTTCATGCATATCTTACATGCATATCTTACGTTCCCTCGATTGAGCCTGTTATGTCTGGGCACTAAGCCTCGCAGCAATCTAGTGAGGCAATATCTTCTTTCTCTCCCTCTCCCCATCTTCTTCATCATGTAGGCACTTCATGTCTTCAAGGTTCTCCAAATCTAAGTCCCCCTAGCCGCCACCGCCAGAGCTCTCTGCCACCTCCTCCGTCTTCTTCATCATGCAGGTGCTTCATGTCTTTAGGGTCCTCCAGCTCTAAGTCCCCCCTAGCCCGCCAGAGCTCTCTGCCACCTCCTTCGTCTTCTTCATCATGCAAGTGCTTCATGTCTTCAGGGTCCTCCAGCTCTAAGTCCCCCCTAGCCTGCCAGAGCTCTTTGCCACCTCTTCTGTCTTCTTCATCATACAAGCGCTTCATGTCTTTAGGGTCCTCCTATGCTCATTCCCTCTCCATCTGGGTTGCTAGCATGCACATGCTAGACGTCACCTACTCAATGTATGAGGCCATGCACCTCACACACATTAAGTAAACGGCCATATATCCACGTCTCCACTCACACGTCTCTATTGCCTCTCTATAGCTTTTCCTCTATTTCCACAAACAAGTACTCTATAAAGGGACATTAGTTAAAATAAGGGGAAGAGCACTTGACTTCTAGAAGATTTTTAGATTTTGTAGAAGAAAAAACGGTGGGGTATGGTGTATTAGCACAAACATTAAGGGGTGATGGTGAAAGGAAGAAAAAAACTCATCACCTTAGAGGCACCGATGGAAGCTTGACTTGCCTTGTTGCTGTTGCCGCCGCCGCTGCCATTGTGGGCATTTCTTAATTTTCTTTTTATTTTTTATTTATTTTTATTTATTTTTCTTCTTTTCTCTTAATCTTCTTCTTGCTTTCTCTCTCTTTCTTCTTTTCCCTTTCTCTTTCTCCTTTGCTTTCTTCTTCTTTTTTCTTGTTCCTCTTCCTCCTTTGCTTTCTTCTTCTTTCTCCTCCTTCCTTCTCTTTCTTCTCAGCTTTAGCTCTAGAACTGTGTGCCTTGCTATGTAGCTCTCCATGCATCGACATGATGGCAGCTCCCTATGCACCATTCCATGCCATGTTGAAGCTGTTATGCGCCTTCGCTATACTTGTGTGGTGTTGCACTCGATCTGTGCAATGACTACGTTGCTCTTGCTGTGTTATCACCTGCATGCGAAGCTCTGCGCCACCGCTAGTAGGCAGGCCTTGCATGTTGCTGCGTGCTAAGCTTGCATGTGCTATAAGGCTTGTTTCCCTTGCTATGCTTGGCTTACATTGTTGTGCTCAAAGTGTGACATCAAGGCTTGGGTTGTGTGATGGGGATTTAGACAAGCGGGTAGGGATCGTGCGGGGCTTTTTTTGGGGGTTATTTCAACTTGTAAACGAGTGATCTTTCTTGATGACAATATGTGAGAAAGCCATGCCAACAAGCAATTGGCATTGAGCCAATGAAAACCCAAAGCTCATTTGTAACATTACCCTCATCTCCTCTTGGGCACCATTCTTTAATGGTGGCACTGCCACCAACCCCCCACTCGCACATAGCACCACCTCAACCTTCTACAATGCCCATCTTTTCATTCTAACCATTACCTCTCAAGGAAAATCCCATTGATTATGGAAAGATCAAAACCTAATTCATTGCTAAGCCCATGGAGCTTGTGCACTCCAATAGCCCTAAGGCACCCATAGCACATCATATTCCCTTGCATGTGCCTTACATGGACCCTAAACCAATTGTGCACACCATAGGTGCACCCGTAGGGAAACCACCTCTTTAGTGTTTCCTCTACCATCATAGAGCCCTTAAAGTGGATTAATGCCCTTAGAAGCAAAGTCTTCCATTGACACCATAATGTCACGACTGTGGGATCAACCAATTACTTCAAGGATTTCCCTTTGCAATTAGTCTCTAACTCCATGGTTGACGGTATGCCATCCCTCAATGTGTTGAGCATTCAACATGGGAAGATATCCACTGTCCCATTGAATGTAGTCACACGGATGCAGGCCAAACACAAGAAGGCCAAAGAACCAAAACAGCCCAAAACCTTAGCTATCGAATGTGCCACATCTAAAAAGAAACAACGCTCTAAGCACATTGGTAAATGTGAAGATCAGGTTACCATCTCAGAAGTGGCTCAACAAAGATCACATCCTCCTCCTTCAAAAAGTGATGATCTTGCAACCCTGAGGAATCAAGCCAAATTACCAAAATGACTGGCCGCATATCCTAACCCCATCTTGGAGAAGCAACGTCTTCAACAAGCCCAAGCACTAGTACAAGACTACCAGGCTTAACTCGAAGAACCGCCATTACACGTGTCCTATGCACTAACACCCGAGGACATGCGATCCCTCGTAGAACTATTTACTCGATGTCCGGGAAATGTACTTGAACTTCCGCACCAAGTAAGGCAGGAGCCTGAGCTTATGCTTGAGGCTGGGGAAGATCCGTTCGCCAATATGACGTTAACAAATGAAGATCTTGCCCAACCTATTCCTCCTAACCCTCCATTGCCTATTCCATAGGAGGTGGGTGTTCACATCAAAGAACTCGATGTGGACCCTGACATAGAGTCTAACAATGACTTACAAGGTGTCCACACAAAATTTGCTGAAATAGTTTACCCTCCTATGGCACCCAAGTCTCAACATATACCATTGCCGGTCCAACCTATGAACCAGGCCCTAAAAATGACAAAGCTCTGCCAGCCTATTAGCCTTTCTTTCCTCTCAAATCTAAATGCCCATAGGAACCTTGTTTACGAGGGAATCCAAATTTATGGAATGACCTCAAGGATTGGATGGAACAAAAACTATAGGCTCTCATAGAGGAGATGGACAACTCAAACTCCTCAGATGATCTAAGTCCCATCACCCTGAATTACTTCAAGAGAAACCCACAACCCAAAGGCATGCCGATGATTCAAGTAAATACAATGGGTCACTACTTTGAAATTGATGACACAAACACAACCCTGCCTATTTCCTATGAAGGACATGCAATCACATCCATCCTAGATGGGGGTGTTGGCATAAGCATCATCACAAGGACCTGTGGATTAATTGGGGACAACCACCCCTTGATCACACCAAATTGATGCTAAGGCTTGCGGACACCACATCCGCAACCTCTTGGCCTAGTGGAAGGACCTCAACATTGACATGAGCTTCAAACTCACATTTGTAGTCATGGACTTTACTCTTGGTGGCTATGACAACATCTTGGGAAGACCCTTCATGACATGACTGATCCATGACTGGGACACATATCATGTCTACCTTCGCAAATGGGATCGCACACTTAAAGTGAACTTACATACATGGAAGACACATCCCATGATGAGATGTCCCTTCGCCAAAGATTCGTGACCACAACCACGACTAACGATCTCTTGGTTTGCGAAGCTTGTCATCAAATCCTTGATGACGCGTGGGAGCCATACATAGTCACTTCTGTCACAATGACCACGACTAGATAGAAATTCTAGCTACACTTGATACACTCCCAAATTCCAAACTCAAAATGCAATTTGTGGTCACAACCTCCCAGTACCTTCATGAACCCTATAAGGCCTTTGCCTCGCTTAACACCCTGAGTGTAAGTGCAGTTTCCCAACACGCAATTATAACCCTTTGCAAAAAGCAAACTAAGCCGACCAAAAACCAACCCTAAGCCAAACTTGCAATGTTGGCTGGTCCCCAATCCCCTACTCAAAGCACAAGGCTACTATGAAGGCAACACTCACCTCTGGGCGCTACACAAGAACGGAGCTTGTGCTCATCCACCACACAACAACTCCCTAAGGAGCTATGATAAAAGGCCCAATGGCCAAAGGTTAGGCAACCCCAAGCATAGTGAAGCCAAAAACAATGGGTGCCTACCAACGTGCTCAAAGTTCAGACTTCCATGAGATGGAAACACACACATGTGGCTCCCAAAGCCATAATTAAAAGCTTATCCTTAGCAGCATCAACCACCTACTCGTAGATCAAAGCCCCGTCGACAAAAAACCAAGATGCCTTGTCAGCCCCACGGGACCTCATCGCTCGGCAATGATGGGTGCCCAAACATGTCTTAGAAGCCTAAAGCCTCAATGATGGCAACTCCATCATTTGGGTCCCACATGATAATCCTCAAAGTTGGCCTAAACCACACAAGCTAAGCCGGTACCTATCCAATTGACACAGATGGTTTGGCGGCCAGTGAGGAAGCAAGTCCCCTCTTCATCAACTAAATCCCATGGACTTGCTCACACACAAAACATGGGTGCTCAAGCTTAGTTTGCCTAGTCCTTGCAATGAAAAGAGCCTCATCCACGAAGCTCCACCCCACCCCTCGACTTCTCAGCACCAAACCAAGGGGCAGTACTGTAAATGTCAAAGCTTATACAGCCACTCAAAGACAAACTCAAGGGTAAGCTCACAAATCTAGCCAAATGGGCTAATTAGTACAAAACCCTCTTTTGGGGTGCTCCAATAAACACACGTAAGTCCTCACCCATGAGAAGGACCCAAAAAAGAAGTCTTTAGGTGATTAGGCATGTCTAGGTGATTAGGACCACGGGCACACATTTTGCCCTCGCCTATGCACAACACCTACAATTCTTAATGGGCTCTATCATTTGCACACATACCACACAAAGCTTCATCATCGACAGCCATTCATCTACATATCTGGATGGGGGGACCATGGAGGGTGCAAGCTTGGTCAATGGTATGACCCATCATCTAGAACTTCTTAATCAACCCCGCTTCACCCAAATAATTGTGCTTCATGCCTCATCAATGCTACCCATAACTTCTTCTTATGCTACCTTAGCTTTGGATGCCAAATAATCCAAAGTAGCTTCTACTTTCATACTCAAAAGCTACTACTCCTATGGATCCTCACTATCAACTACCACTCTCATCACAACACAACATCCCAGTCCCAGGTGATATAAGGACCATTTCTTGACCTCGCAGTAGAAGACACTACTTCTTGTATAATGAAAAATTGATCAAGTCAAGTGGTAATAGTCTTTGCAAAAGTGGGTTGCAATACATATTGTCAATAGAATCACATGTTGGTATTCTTCATAAAATGTTGCTAGCTTGCACATGCATTAAAGAAGTTGAAGAAATTCCATAGGTTTATGATGGTAATGTCACATTCGAGTTACCAAGGTAATATTGCACTTGAGTTACCAAGGTTACTTGATACTCAAGTTGAAGAAATTCTAGAGGTTTATGATGGTAATGTTGCATTCAAGGGACCAAGGTTACTTGATACTTGAGTTACCAAGGTTATTTGATACTCTGCCTTCACTAATGCAAGGAATTGAATCAACACATGATGGATATTGTTGGATCAACCTTGGGTTATGTAAAGTGTCAAGGGATTGTACAGAAGATTACCTATGTGGAGGTGTTTTTGAGTGAACCTTTGCCTTATGTGGAAGCAGGATCATAAACAGTACACCAAAGTGCACCTTATGTGGAGGTGTTTTTAAGTGCATCTTTGCCTTATGTGGAATCATGACCATAAACGGTACACCAAACCGCACCTCATGGATATTAGGTTAGTTGGTCTAATAAATTAGTATGACCTATTTAAACATTATTTATGCATTAGGTTTAGTTCCAATGTTTTAAACACTAATTAATTGTTTACTCCATTTATTTATCGTAAGGAAAGCTCACACAAAGGTTTTCTTCCATTGATATAACAACAGAAGGATATAACATGCTAGCTTGCTTCTACTACACGACTAAGCTTGTATGCAAAGGTCTTTGTGATGCTTCTATTTATTATTGTATGCCTGATGACATGCAAATGACAAGGATAATGATTCATCAAGGTGTTTATCTCCATGACATGCATAGAGGCACCTCTAGAAGTGTGCTTCAAAAAATTATGCAACTTGTGCAAAAAGCAATTTATGAAGTCTTTACAAACTGGTCCAAGGAAGATACAAATAGACGTCACAAAGCAATTGGTCATGGATGTGGTTATTAGAAAGCATGTTTTTTAAGGATCAAATATAAGCCATATGGAGCTAGGAAATTTTATAGGAACAACTGTATTCTCTCATTCAATGATGCGAAAGGTAGCATATATTTCTTATCAATTTAATGTTGAAACATATCAATATATCCCGTCCCAATATACTTCTCTCATCACTAACACTTTATTTACATAGATTTAGAATGATGTTTAGGGCTTCCAAGAATGAAGGAAGAGTACACGATGCTGAATCGAGTATTTTAAAGTTAAAAATACAATGTGCATTTGAGTTCTTCCATGGTCGTGTCACTTTCTAGGACAACCTCTAGATGATACGGAGCATTGTTATGTTTTCAGTTTGTACACAACAGGGCCAGCTTTAGGTTTAAACCTTGTCAATCGTATGTGAGATTTAAAAAGAGCTTGGGTGTGCTTTGACCATGTTAGGTACAAGGATGGACCACAATAGCAGCTCATGTGTATAATTCAAAAAGTAAATATTAATTATGATATCAAATATTTCCATCAATTGAATATCTATCCTAAATGATTAATCAAATGGTTTCTCTACAATCTACAAGACCTCATGATAATTCCTTCATGCAAATGGAGCAAGAGGACACTTTTGCACAAGTTTTATTTTGGGAGATGCTTAATGATGTTGTAATACATAAGGGCTTTCCTATCACATAGATTTTCAAGGTTTTATGATCAATGACACAGGAGAAAATTAGATTGCTCTATGAGGATGGTCTACAATGGAAGGCCCGTGAGAGGACGTGTCTCTTTTACTGGGAGCAAAGCTTAAACATCTGCACCATGCAATATGTTGTGAAGAACTTTCAAGATGAGCACAAGCAAATATACTGCCAGTGGCGTGTTATGTCCAAAGAACCACAATAACAATACACTAGATCATGGAAGATGAATGGCAACATTGCAAATGATGGAAATATCCCAGCCATGGATTATTGGCTTACTTGGTGGCACATAAGATATCCACACTCAAGAAAGCACCTTATTGGAGTAAGTAGTATTGGTTTTGCTCTCCCTAGTATATATTATCACTTAGTTCTTAATGTTTGTTGTTCTATGTTAATATAAGCATTAATCTATTTTTTTGTTAACGATGTAGATGACATCACATCGTCGCACATACCAACCACCAAAATATGCAAGTTGGTTGGTGGGCAAAGGATTCAAGGGTACCATATCTTTGTATGATGCTATAGTTACTGATCTTGCAAATGTATTATTGCAAAGCACTAAGAAGCATGCATTCATATAAGACAATTATCGGAAGTAGGTCCTAGCATGTCAAGGCTAATGGAGAAGGCTAAATCATATAAAGCCCCAAGTCTAGCACCACAACTTTTAGGTTAGTGGGAGAGGTAGCAATGCATGAGTAGCCAAATTTTCTAGGTGATAACATTACAGTCACTAGGAGAAGAAGGCCATCTATTAATCAGCCCTTAACCTCTCAATTCTCTGATACTTCCTTGTTATCGGACTTTGAAATCCCCAAGGAAATCTCAGCCTCTCCATCAAAACTGATTGGAACCGTCTCCTCCATTTGGCAAATCGGGCACGTAGTTAGTACAAAACTCGTAATGGGGTGCTGGCAACATAGCCCACGGGTACAAAACCTGTTTGTAGGGTGCCTTAAAAAAACACCTACTTGCCATAGCCGTACCAAACTTGCACGGCTGTACCATTTAGAACTTCCATGTTGCCACACAATCGTACCAACCTCCACTTGAAATGCCATTGATGTTCCATTCTTATTCACATTTTCCATGGCCGTACCATTGTAGCTGCCATCCTCCTCACAAAAGTCCTCTACCATGTTGCCGCTCGACGATGGGAGGACCTTCCCTGTGGGCAGTGCAGCTCTCACCGGGCCAAATGCAGTACCCATCTCTCTACCTCCCTCCCAATCCTCTCCCAACTCTCCCAACTCTCCACTGCCAAAGCATAATCACCCATAACCCAAGGGGAAAGAGCACCTCCCCCCCCCCCAAATCCAGCCAAGGCGGCCCCACCTCAGAAGAACAAGAAGCTCCAGAAGCCCAACGTAAGGCCATTGAGGAGGAGGCACAAAGGCAAGTATTTTTGGAGCAGAACCTCTTTGAAACCCCACCCCCCAAAGGATTTTTTCATTACCCCCCTCATCGCTCAGAAGCTGCCCTCTCCTCTCCTCCTTCATCCCACATCAATATTGTGGAAACCCTCCGCTCTGAGCATGCACTGGCAACTTCAAATCCCCCGAAGCTTATGCAGAGAGCATCCATGCATAAACATGGGGAACCCAACTTCACCCAGGGCTTCTCACATATGGTCTGCGAGCTCATCACACAGATGATAGAATGCATCTATCGCCACCAGGAGATTGCTACACTGGCACAACAACAAATGTTGCTTGCAAAGGCGTAGGAGCAGCAGAATGCCGAGGATCTTTATACATCCACCCTCAACAACAGTCTCCAGTAGGTCCTCGACAAAAAGGAGTAGCTATTGGTCAATGCCCTCTCCTCCATTTCAGAACTCCAACACCAGCTCCAAGCAGCACAACAGGCAGCACAACAGGCTAACCAGAAACTCTCTCTGGCCCAGGTTGCAGCCCAGGACTTCTAGCAAAGAGCCACAACTAAAAACTACCCTCAATAATAGAACCACTCTCGACTTCCAGCGCTATCGCGAGATTACAGACGCGAGATTACAAAGGAGACACTCCACCAAAAAGAAGCGTAGCTGGAAGTCGAGAGTGGCGGTAAGCAAGAGGCAATAACAAGCAAGCAAGGAAGTGGTACACGGGTAAGAGCATCATCATCTCTTTCCCTTTCTTGGTTTAGGTACAACACCCCTCGGTAGCTTTGGGAGCTATGCATCTCCAATCGAGGAGTTGTCTTGTAGGCTTAGACGTGCTTGTGTGGTATGTAGTACTTTGTACTAAACTTTTATGGTGGCGAGAATCGCGTTTCGGGTGCGTCTCGATCTCCGTTCTATCACTGTAAGGTATTTTCGACAGTTTTGGGAAGTTCTAGTTGAGAACTGTCTCTGGTCGAAATCTAGTTGAGAACTGTCTCTAGTCGAAATCTAGTTATTGCAGAGTGATATTACATTTTAGGAGTATAGACAGTGTTTGCACATGTATTGTTGACATTGGGTGTATGTACATGTACTTTGGTCAAATTTGGTGACCTACAGGTTGTGCTGAAGTACCACCTGCAGTAGTCGCAGAAGATAATAATGTGTTATAAGTTGCATACAGAAATTGTCTGTTAGAGTTTTTTTATTGTTACAAGAAAACATGTCTGGTGATGGAATCAATTAGATTGTCAGTGAGAACCTGGACAAGAATAACGTCCATGCCTGGAAGTTTGGAATGACCAATTTCCTTATGGGTAAAGGATTTTGGGACTATGTTGAAGGAGATAAGGAGCCTCCTGAGTTGTCTAAAGAGAATGCCACTCTAGCAGACATAAAGGCATTCAAGGATTGGAACTAAGGTGCAAGAAAAGTCATGTATTGACTTTCAATTAGTGTCATAGACACGATGATAAGACACATACAAGATGCCAACACTCTAGCAGTTGTGTGGCAGAACCTAGTGCAAATGTTCAAGACTAACACAAAGGCAAGAAAATTGCTCCTAAAACAAGAGCTGCATACTGTGGAAAAGAAAAGCATGTCTATCAATGAGTACGCTTTAAAGGTCAAGGGCATTATTGAATCCCTTTGGTCTATCAATGTATTGGTGGAAGATGATGACTTGGTAAGTGTCTGTTTGAATGGGCTTGGCAAAGAGTACAAACCATTCAAGACCTCCATTGTAGTCAAGGAGAATATTCCCAACTTTCGAGACTTGGTGTCTATGCTGATCATAGAAGAAAAGTCCTTAGGTGAGGACTCTTCTTCACAAAGCAAGAACACATTAGAACATGCCTTCTACTCCAATTTAAGTAGAGGTAGAGGTCATGGTCGAGGCCAAGGTCATGGTGGCCGCATAAAGGAAATCAAAATTCTGGACAACAGTCCAATGATTCACACACAACAGGTGGAAAGAGTCCAGTCTAGAGGTAGGGGAGCCAAAGAGGCCGAGGTGGTTGGCAAAGAAATTAGGATGCAATAGCATAGAGTGATATTATTGTGGCAAATAGCATAGAGTGATATTATTGTGGCAAATGAGGACACATGGAAAAGGACTCCTATAAAAAGCAGAATGACATTAAAAGTGGAAAGTTGTAGCAAGGCAAACATCATCTAGTAAACAAGGAGATGATGATAACAGAAGTAAGCAGCTGTTTGTGATGCAGCACATGCTCAGTTCCATAATAGGAGATGTGTCAAGATCTCAAGATACATGGTATGTGGATTTTAGTGCCTCTAACCACATGAGCAATCATGCTGAGTGGTTTTGTGGAAGACTTCAAAAATCAGTGTTGCTTGGTTACAAAGGGTAACAGAAATGGCAGGATGTTTACTTTGGATGTGAACATGCCTGAAGTAAGGCTACCATGTTTGCGCATGGAACAGGTGTCATTGCAGATATTGACATATGGCACAAGTGCATTGATCATGTGAATGCATAGCGTCTGAAGTTTATGTAGGCCCAAAATCTTGTTGCAAGTTTGCCAAAGTTTAAGATCGATGGTATGCACAAAAAGTATGTGAAGCATATCAGCTTGGTAAGCAGGCCAAACATTCTTTCCCACATAAAAAGCATGTCAGGTGCAAGACCATTAGATGTTATACATTCAAATGTATGGGGACCAAGACTGCAACAATTAGGTTGCAGGTATTATGTTACATTCATTGATGACCACACTAGGAAAGTGTGGGTTTACTTCATGAAGGAGAAAAGTGAGGTGTTTGCTCACTTTTAGAGATTTAAAGCCTTGGTCGAGAAGGAAAAATGTATGCAAATAAAATGCCTGAGATCAGATGATGGGGGAGAATATTTTCCCAATGAGTTTAGCGATTTCTTGAGGAAGCAAGAAATCGAGAGACAATTTACATGCAGGTACACTCTGCCAAACAGAATGGTGTTGTAGAAAGAAAAAATAAGCACATTGCAGAAGTGGCACGTGCCTTGATGGTTGAAAAGAATATGCCACATTATTTTTAGGTAAAAGCAGTAGCAATTGTTGTGTACCTTATGAACATGACACCCACTGCAGCTGTTCATGGTATGATGCCTGAACAAAAGTTTATAGGCATAAGATCGGATGTGTCTCACTTAAAAGTGTTTGGGTGTATTGTATATGTGCATGTTCCTAATGAAGTGAGAACAAAGTTGGATCCAAAGGTAATGAAATGCATCTTTATTGGTTATGCTATGGAGTGGAAAGGTTATAGATGTTATAACCCTACCACTCTTCATGAGATGTGAGTAAGCAAAGATATTATCTTTGACGAGATGAGTAGCTGCTGGTATATGCACCAGCAGTGAAGGTAGTAGAAGATGAAGATGTAAGAAGTGCTGAGATGATGCACCACATAAAGAGAAGTAATCACAGGTGCTTAGTGGACCCGAAGAGTCCTCTAGCAGTGGATCCGATGTTAGCCCATGGTCAGGCAGGTTGAGGAGACAGATGTAGATACACATGTATCACACAAAGGGAAGGAAAAGGTAGATTAACCTTTTGTGCCTGATCTGTTCATCAGCAGGTCACTCATACGTGGATGGTGACTCTAGTAGCTCTAAGCAGAGCCATGATGAGGAGCTTGGCATTCCATCTATGCTTACTCCTAGTGTAAGGAGAATGAGGGCTATTTTAAGGACACATGGCAATGATCCAGGTGTACGTAGGTCTACGGAGGGTTAGGTACTCTATTGACATGTTGAGATATGATGGGTATATAGCCAATCATTATGCTTACATGGTTAAAGCAATACAAAAATTGGAGTCCACTTGTTTTGAGCAGGCACTTGGAAATAAGAAATGGAAAGATGCCATGAATGAGGAGATGGCAACATTGGATACAATCACAACATGGGAGTTAGTGCCTTTGCCTAAGGAAAAGAAGGCAATTGAATATAAGTGTGTGTATAAAGTCAAGCATAACGTTAATGTTATAAGGCAAGATTGGTGGCCAAAGGCTATTGCAGACCTATGGCATTGACTATGAAGAGACATTCGGCCCGGTTATAAGAATGGCAATTATGAGAGCTGTCATTGCTATGGCTGCAAAAAAGGGTTGGTCTTTACATCAGATGGATGTAAATAATGCCTTCTTACATGGTTATTTATAAGAAAAAGTTTACATGATGCAGCCACCATGTTAAAAGAGTGATGCACACCTAGATTTTGTGTGCAGGTTACACAAAGCCTTGTATAGCTTGAAGCAGGGACCCAGAGCATGGTCAAACAAGATCAGGGAGTATCTTGTTACCATTGGATTTTAGATATCCAATGTAGATTTTTCACTTCATGTGAAAAAGATAGATAGAGGGATCATGCTATTAGTTATCTTTGTAGATGACTTGATTATCACTGGTGGTGATAGTGATGTTGACATACATGATGTAGGATGCTTTTGAAGCAAAAGTTTGAGATGAAGGATTTGGATGAGCTGGGGTATTTCTTGGGCATAGAGGTGGTGAGATCACCTCATGGCATTTTTTACTGCAGAGGAAATATAGCTTGGACATGTTGTTTAAGTATGGTATGACAGGCCGTAAGCCTATTTCAGTGCCATTGGAGCAAAACACAAAGCTTTCCGCAAATACAAGTGGGATTTTAGACGACCCCACTACATATAGGCACATAGTGGATAGCTTGATTTACATGACCATTATACTGGCTAGACTTGAGTTATGCTGTTGGACTTGTGAGTTAGTTTATGCAGGTCCCTAGGAAGCCACACTTGTGAGTTAGTTTATGCAGGTCCCTAGGAAGCCACACTTGGATGTGGCTAGATGCATTCTCAGGTACATAAAGTCTACAGTTTGATTATGGACTTTTCTATGAGGCTGGTATAGAGATACAACTACATGGGTACACATATGTTGATTGGGCTGGTAGTGTTATAGATAGGAGATCTACCATAGTGGTTTTATGTTCTCATTTGGTTGCTATGAGTTGGAGCAGTAAGAAGTAGCCAATAGTTACCTTATCGAGTACAGAGGCAGAGTATAGGCATGCTGCTATGGCATCTTGTGAGGTATCTTGGTTTCAGAAGCTACTTGGTGATATGGGTGAGTCCGTGGGATAGGGCAATTATCATTTATTGTGACAACATGAGTAGCATACACTTGGTAATAACCCAATATACCATGCTAGAATGAAGCACATTGAGGTGCACTATTTCTTTGTGAGGGAGAAGGTCCTAGCAGGTGATGTAGATCTGGTATATGTCAGTACATAGAGGATCAGGTGGTTGATATCTTCACCAAGGCATTGGGCATAAAGAAGCTCTATAGGTTTAGGAACTTACTTGGAGTGTAGTGTGTGGAGTTGAGCTTGAGAGGGAGTGTTGAGATATCAAGCTCAATACGTGCTACGGTGGACATTGATGACCCACCTGGGTGATAGCTTCCGCACTTATGCCCCTGGCATGGTTGGTGAGATTATGGTTGAGATGCCGCCAGGGATGACAGGCTGTGTGATAGCCACTTTGGAGTACTAGAATTATGGCATAGTTATAGCACTAGCTCATATAGTCGGGTTCACACTATAGACCGATCATTTTGTATGTTGTTATAGGATAATACTTTCCCCTTATGTATGTACTCTTATATTTTTAGATATATGGTTGTAGAGAAGAGAAGAAGAAAATTCAGCCATCCATATCTCTCGTGTCTTGCACTCTCTTGTGTGTGTGTGTGTGTGTGTTTTTCTTGCAAGGAACTCAAGCTCTCTCTCTCCCCCACATTCTCTTTACTTACCCCTACCCATCCCAACAATGGACAACCCAAAGCCCTCCGCTACCTCCACCGCAAGGATGGGAGATCGCCCATGCGGCCTACCGATCCCTTCGGCGAGATGAGCTCCTGTCATAGTCCATAATAGCAAGCCTCCTAGTACTTTACCGCCGATTTCATCTACAGATGGAGGTCATGCAAGCCATGGGCATCATGTAATTTGATGACTCACATGTGGCATTTCCCATGGAATTCACCCCCGAAGAAGCTACAGAGGCCAAATTCTTCTTTTGAGCCCACGGTCCCGAATATTCAGATGAAGAAGACAACGATGACGACGATGGAGGCGATGGAGCCCTAGGAGCCAACCCCATAAACCACAACCACACTCATCTCCCCTTATCAAAGGGGCGATGGAGCCCTAGGAGCCCTAGGACGACGATGGAGCCCTAGGAGCCAACCCCATAAACCACAACCACAACCACACTCATCTCCCCTTATCAACCTCCTCCCCCCAACTCCTCTCACCCAAGCACCAGCACACAACCACCCCCACCCCCACGTGGCACCACAACACTCCCTCTCTTCTCTTCACAATCCTCTACAGCCATCCATTTCCCCACTCCACCTCCCTCACCAACTCCCCCCTCACCTCCTACCACCCCACGCCCTCACTGAATTACCTTCAACATCGGCAAGGCCTCCCCCAGTCCTTAAAGCAAGCCTCATCACTGTTTCCTCAACGTCATCCATGCCTCCAACCTTGTCACAACCACCGCCCAAAATCCCCTCCCCCCCCCACTCTTGGAAGAAGGAGATATCCCCTCCCCCCCCACTCTTGGAAGAAGGAGATATCCCCTCCCCCCCCCACTCTTGGAAGAAGGAGATATCCCCTCGCCACCACCACAAGAGCAGGAGGAAGTCGACCCTTAACCCCCTTAATTGGCATGATCCACTCGATCACATGGATTTCGAGCAGGTGATTTGAATCTTGCTCGGTCGACAACTTTAAGAGAAGATGCTCACCACAGTGATGGATCACATGGACATCCATATCCTGCGTCCCTACATCGACGCCAAGCATCGCAGTTGGAAGCGCAAGCACCCCCCTCATCCCATCATGTTTGATGCTCATCATATCACATTTGATCTAATGGACGAGCAATTAACCTACCGACGACCTTTCTTTTGCTGAAGCCGTACATTTGGGAACAATACTACAAGGCGCCACGACAACTCAGGATCAACCCGGAGTATTTGTCGATCCACCACAAATGGACCTAGAACCTTTTCCACAAGGAGCAAACAAAGAACCCAAAACTTCTCTTCAACTTCCCATGGTTCACGCCTCCGATGCCCCAGCATGTTAAAGTGCACTAAAGCAAGCATGTTAAAGTGCATCCATGTTCAGACGATATGATCAAGCACCAAATCCCGCGGTGATCGCCACCATCATATTCTTCAATCTGATCATCACGCTGCTAGAGACGTTCCCAGATTGGAACCATTATCCTGAAGGCACTCAAGGCTTGGCCTTCGACATCAACAAAGGGCCAACACTAAAGCAGATCTTTGGCTACTACGAGCACGTCGATGCCTGCCTCTAGCAACTCCAAACATTCAAAGACATGGTGGAGACAACTTTCTACCATGTCTTCCATCAAGCCCCCCCACATCCTACCTCGCGACACGACTTTGTCCGGACCTACTTGATCTACTATTGTTAGATCCATGCCAGCTCCGAGGGGATGGACCTAAATTAGGGAGGGGGTATGTTAACCACTCTAGTTAACATCATTTTTCAAGCGTGGTCACACTTCTTGTAACTTATCTTTTTGTAACCGTGCAAAACATTAATTGATAAAAGAGATATGGGATGATTGAGCTTATGGCTTGTGTAATGCCGATCATAGGAATGAGATGTACATAAAGCTAGGAAACTAGTTTTGGGCCCCTAATTATAAATGGGCAGCCGACCATTATAAAAAGTGAGCTCTTGTATATAAGACATTTTATGGAATATGAAAAGGGACAATCCCATTAGTCTCAATTGAGTTTTTCTCTCTCTCTCTCTCACACTCTCTTGAGCTTGTGGTTACTTTCTTGTGTTGTAGATGCTTGCATGCTTGATTGTTGTTGTGTGTGCATGTTAGAGATGGTGTTAATCTAGCTTCTCTTCTCCTCTCCCCTCTGTTGTCTCTCGACCAAAATCCCTCTTGCATGCATGTTGGCATGGAGTGAAGGTAGAGCTTTCCATAGCTCCCTCCTTCTTTTCTCTTCACCTAGCTCATGAATCTCCACTTGGGTGACACAAGTGGTGGTGGAGTGAGCCCCTAGCGGCTTCACATAGGGGAGTTATCCCTCGTTAGGGTTGGCTAAGTGTAAATCTCCGAATCGAGCCTTGCATGGTTGTTTCTCTTCTTCATTCCCTCTCTTATGTGCAAGGTTGTATGTTTAACTTAACAACTTGGGTCTCAACTCCAACATTGATCACCTCCATCTCACACTTTTGGGAAAGTGAAAACACAAGTATTACTCTCGCCCGTGTTGTCAGTAACTCTCTCCATTTGTTATGGTTATATAGTTTGCAAAGAACTTATATGTTGTGGTGTTCCAAGAATCTTGCACTATTGTAACGATTCATGGGATCGTTGATGAGGTTGGGAACCATGGATGTTTCTGATAGCCTTGGAGGCTTGCGCTTGTTGTGGGCAGATTTTTTTGACAAATCTTGCTTTCTCCAAGACTGAGCACGTGGTTCCCTGATGGAATGTATTTAGGGAGGTGCTTGTGGAGTCAGCCTTTGTACTCATTGTAGAGTTTCTACATGTTGACGGCACTATGGTTTGTACTCTACATACAAAGCACTTGGAGATTCCACTACGAGAGGTAAAAACTTGCAACTTAACATTGCGTTCATGTGCATGTAGGTCACTGTTTTGGTCATTGCCATCTTCACGCACCCCCATCACACTACATCTAGTCGATCGAGTATGACAGGTAGGGAGGTGAGGTAGCTACTGATTATCCAAGTTTCGAGGTGGATGATGATGTCTTCATAGAGCCTAAACTGCGAGAGGGAACCCACCCATACATGCTGGATGCGGAAGAGAATCCTATTTGATATGTTGCTGAGCATAGTAAGGCTTTTGCAAGGTAAGACTAGACCTTCGTCTATGGCACTCACTTCATTGCAATTCATGTCAAGTAGTGTAATCATTCTATATTAATTATTTTTTATATAGTTATTATTTCATCTATATATGTAAATAAAAGAAGCGTGTATAACAGGTGGTTACTCGGGACGTTCATCGAGAACGAGGGGATGCAGTTCTAGATTGCTTTGCCGAAACTGGGACCCTTGCTAGAGCATGCAAGGGACTACATCGGCATTGCATCAACGTGGAGTGGGACGAGGTGTGCTTTAGTTCTTGTATATGACCTCTTTTGCACATTCCCAAAGATTTAGGACAACAATGTTTCAAGGGTGACATAAGTGATTATGCTCAACGAGAGCAGCAGAGGGATGTGGGGACCTCGTCTCCACATGTTCCTCACCACCCTCCTCCACCCGCCGCATTACCCATGAGCCCAGCAAGGTCATGTGCCTCATCATGGCCACTTGGTGTTCCATTGGAGGCCCCATTTTGACCTATTATGCCACATGTGTCCCCCATGGCTCCTTTTATGATACCCTCATCATGGGAACAACATCCCGAACCTTGCGATGCTGCTATTCCCACTTGCACCGTTTTTTAGAGCTCCCCCTTCCTTCTTCTATCAATAGCCGTGGCGCCCCTTTTGATGTAATCCATCTCTTGTAATGACAAAAAATTATTGATTTTCACATTATTGTGATGCACTTTTGTTGTTATTGTTTTTTGGTATTGTTGCCTATAACATTTTAGATAATTGAATAGAGAGAGATGGAGCAAGATGGATAGAGTTGGAGAGGGAGAGAGAGAGAGAGAGAGTTTGAGTGAAAGAGAGAAATTTTGAGTGAGAGGGAGACTGTGTTGTTGTCTTTGTATGATGCAAGTCATACAAATGTGCATACAAATTCAATATTTTTATATGCTTTCCAAATTTATTTTTATATTATATTTCTGAGACGTTATAAATAGAATAGAGATTTATCATTTTCCACTACTCTTATTCGAGGGATACATCCCACCCCGACCCACCCCTTATTTCTTTATATTGTCATAGGCTAGGCATAAACTCTATTTTCATGGGGTCATCCAACAATCCCTCTAATAGTATGACATTTGCAAGCATCTTAATTAAATCTCTTGCATCTTTCATGCACCTCAAAGAAAAAGAACCAAGATTGGATGCCCTTTTGGAGGCATGGACAACAACATCCACCGAAGTGCAAAAGCTTTACAAGAAGCTCACAATAGAGAAGGTGGTGGACCTAGCAAACAAGAACATGCTAGAGGAGAAAGCAGCAAATGGCCATTGGGATGTGAATAGCCTTTTCTATCATTGAAGAGGAAAAAGAGGCTCCTCTTCAAGGAGAAGTTGCCGCCTTCATTGCAAATTTGGGGTAGTTGAAGTAGTCAAAGATGATAGTTGAGGTCCCACATGCTTTCATGTATTGTTGCTTGTGTTCAACATCTCGTAGGTGTTTATCATAATATGTTGTAGTCTTGTAATGTTGCTTTGAAAAAGAGGCTCCTCTTCAAGGAGAAGTTTCCACCATTGAAAATTTGGGGTAGTTAGAGTAGTCAAAGATGATAGTTGAGGTCCCACATGCTTTCATGTGTTGTTTGTTGAGATATCGAGCTCATCTAGTGAGGCGGTGGACACTGATGACCCGCCTGGGGGATAGGCCCCACACTTACACCACTGGCATGGTTGGTGAGATCATGGGTGATATACGGCCAGTGGGATGACAACAGGCTGTGTGACAGCCATTCTAGAGCTGGCATAGTTATAGTGCCAGCTCATTTAGTTGGGTTCACACTATAGAGAACCCTAGTATGTATTTGGTTGAGTACCTTTTCATATATGGAGTGTACTCTTATCTTTGTATATGGTGTGTTGAGTGTTGAGTGAAGAAGAAGAAGATTTTCAGCCTCTCACCTTGTGTGTTCTCTTTTAGGGTTTTGTGAGTGTGTGTGTGCTTTGCAAGAGCTCAAGCTCTCTTCTCCTCTGCATCTTTTCATGGTATCAGATCCTGGTTCATGCTGCTAAGGGCTGAGCTGCAAGCAAGAGAAGCAGAAGCGGTACGAGGGTAAGAGCTTCATCTACTCTTCCCTATTTGTGTTGGCGACTACACCCTTGTCGCGCAGGAGCTCTACGGGAGGCACCAGCAAACGATCTCTAATTGAGGAGCTTTCTTCGCGAGAGTAAAGCTATAGGGCAATTGTAGTGTCCTATCGGATTCGATTAAAATTTTCAAGCCAAAAACGCGTTTCGGGCGTGTTAGGACCTCCGTTTTTTGGAAAGCAGGCGAGTTCGAGCATTGCGGGTAAGTCATCGATTCTATGCAGAACTCTGTTTGCAGAACTCTGTTTTAAGAACTGCAGGAAGACAGATTGGCTGTGCAGCCATTGTGTGTGCTGCAAGGAGGTCAAACAGTTGCCATTGGGTATATGTATGCACATTGAGGTCACTGGTTGGTTGTGACATTTGCGTGTAATACAGTGCCACTACAGAAAATACAGCAGTTTGTGCAAGATAAATCAGAGTGTTGTTTTTGGTAAATTTCTGTGTCTGGCAAGATGTCAAATGATGGCATAAACCAGATTGTTGCTGAGAAGCTTGACAAGAACAACTTCCATGCTTGGAGGTCCAGGTTAACAAATTTCCTGATGGGAAAGGGTTACTACATAGAAGGTGAGCATGAAGAGGCACCAGAGATACCGCAGAGATCAATCCGACTGCTGTAGATGTGAAAGAGTTTAAGGATTGGAACCAAGGAGCTAGAAAAGGTATGTATTAGCTCTCTACTATCAGTATATAGGACGCCATGATTGGGCACTTACAAGATGCCAAGTCCCCCAAGGAGGCATGGGACACCTTGGTAAAACTCTATGAAACGAATACTAAGGCACAAAAGATACAGTTGAAGAATGAATTCATATGGTGGAGAAAAAGAGTATGTCGATGAATGACTATATGCGTTGAATATCAAGGGTATTGTGGAATCCCTTGGATCTATTGGTGTTTCAGTAGATGATGATGATAAGGTGGAAGTTTGTCTACGTGGTCTCGGGCCATAATACAAGGCATTCAAGACGTCTTCAGACTTGAGAAAACATTCCCAATTTCACAGATTTGGTGTCTATGTTGATTGTAGAAGAGAAGAGCTTGGGTGAAGACCAACAGTCTTCACAAAACAAAAACAGTTCAGAGCAACAGGCCTTCTACACAAGTTCAGGAAGAGGACAAGGTAGAGGAGGCCATGGACATGGCCACGGAGGACGCGGCCAAGGAGGTGGCCGAACAGGTAATCAGAATTATGGCTAGCAGCAGCAACAACAACAGTCCCAGAATTTACAACAACAACAACAACACGCAGGTGGAAGAGGCCAATTCAGAGGGGCTGGGGGGAGTCAAAGAGGTCGTGGAAATTGGCAAAGGTAGTATAATGATACATGTGGATGCTTTTATTGTGGTAAGCCTGAACATGTGCAGGCAGATTATTATAAGAAGTAGGCTGACATGCAAAATGGGAAATTGCAGCAAAACAACTATGCATCCTCGAGCAGAAATAATGAGGATAATGAAAGGTTATTTGTTATGAAGCACGTCGTTAATGCCATGTCTGAAAATGTTGAAGCAGCACATAAAGATGATGTATGGTACGTTGATTTCAGGTGATTCGAACCCCATGACAAGTCATGGGGAGTGGTTCAAGGAGATGAAAAACCTTGAAAGACCAGGTTTTGTGGAAATAGGGGATGGCACTGCTCATCCAATTGCCCATGTTGGAGATGTGCCATTGTCTATGCAGGATGGCAAAGTGAAGTACCTTGCAGATGTATAAACATAACAAAGGATCTGGTTTCAGTTGGCCCCAGATGATTGAGCAAGGTTTGCAGGTTCAGTTTAACCCTGATGTTTGTTATGTTGAAGACTTTAAAGACAAGTGCAAGTTGGTTGCAAAAGGCAACAGAGTAGGCAGAATGTTTACATTGAATGTAAACATGCCATGTAAACATGCCTAAAGTGAGTGCTGTGATGTTTGCAAATGGTTCAAGAATTGTTGCAGACACAGACATTTGGCATAAAAGAATTGGACATGTGAATGTGCAGAGAATGAAGTCTATGCAGACTAAAGAAATTGTGACAGGGCTGCCAAAGTTTAAAGTTGAAAGTATGCCGAAAATATGTGAAGCATGCCAATTTGGAAAGCAAACAAAGCATGTATTTCCACGTGACAAAAATGTGAGCAGAATGCACTAGATGTTGTGCACTCAGATGTATGGGGTCCTACGAAGACCATCATGTCTATGGGAGCTACAGGTATTATGTGACATTTATTGATGACCACATAAGGAAAGTGTGGGTATACTTCATGAAGGAGAAGAGTGATGTGTTCACTCATTTTCAAAATTTCAGAGTTATGGTTGAAAAGCAAACAGGGAAACATGTAAAGTGCCTAAGGTCAAATGGAGGGGGAGAGTACTCCAATGAGTTCTCTGAATTTTTGCAAAAGAATGGTATTCAGAGACAGTTTACATGCAGATACACTCCGCAACAAAATGGAGTTGCTGAGCGAAAAAACAGGCACATTGCTGAGATTACGCGAGCATTGATGGGAGAGAAGAATATGCCGCATAGCTATTGGGCTAAGGCTGTTTCTACAGCAGTTTATATCATGAATAGGACTCCAACTGCAACCATACATGATGTAACTCTAGAGAAGAGGTTTACTAGCAAAAAACCTGATTTGTCTCATCTGAAAGTCTTTGGATGCATTGCATATATGCATGTGCCAGATGAGATGAGAACTAAGCGGGATCCAAAAGCTGAAAATGTGTGTTTATTGGGTATTCCCTTGAGCAAAAGGGATACATGTGTTATAACCCTGCTACACGTGAGTTAAGGATAAGCAGGGATGCTGTTTTTGATGAGATGATCAACTGGTATGCTGTTGGGGCTGATGTGAGTGGAAATGTGGTTGCACAGAATGCAAGTTAGTAGAGGTTTACTAGCAAAAAACCTGATTTGTCTCATCTGAAAGTCTTTGGATGCATTGCATATATGCATGTGCCAGATGAGATGAGAACTAAGCTAGATCCAAAAGCTGGATCCAAAAGCTGAAAAATGTGTGTTTATTGGGTATTCCCTTGAGCAAAAGGGATACATGTGTTATAACCCTGCTACACGTGAGTTAAGGATAAGCAGGGATGCTGTTTTTGATGAGATGATCAGCTGGTATGCTGTTGGGGCTGATGTGAGTGGAAATGTGGTTGCACAGAATGCAAGTTAGCAATCACAGTCTTTGAGTGGACCAGGAGAGTCCTCATCTAGTGGTTCAGTTAATAGACCATGGAGTGGTAGGCTACGTCATAATACCAGTCCTGTAAATGTGATTAGTACATCACATGAAGGCAAAGAGAAAGTGGTTGAGCCCCTTAGTATGCCTGACATTTTTGCAGGGCATTCTCATGTTGATGGAGTCTAGTGGCTCAGAGATGAGCCTTGATGAGGATCTTGGGATACTAGCTGGTGTAAAGAAGGCTATGGAAGCCATGAATGCAAAGCTGCGAAGATTTGGAAGAGTGAAGAATCTTGTGCAGAGATTTACCTATGATGGTTATGTGGCACATCACTATGCATACATGGCAAAAGTTGTACAGGTTGTAAAGCCCACATGCATTGATGAGGTTGTTGGAAATGTGTGTTGGGAGAAAGCTATGGATGAGGAGATGGATGCACTATATGGAAATGAGACTTGGGATTTAGTGCAATTGCCTGAAGGAGGCAATTGCCTGAAATGAGACTTGGGATTTAGTGCAATTGCTTGAAGGAGGCAAGAAAGCCATTGGATGCAAGTGGGTATACAAAGTAAAACAACATAACAGTGATAGAAGCATAAGCAAGTACAAGGCTAGATTGGTAGTAGCCAAAGGATATGCGCAGACATATGGCGTTGATTATGAGGAAACTTTCAGCCCAGTTGCCAAGATGGCAACACTGAGAGTTGTGATAGCAGTGACTGCGTCAAAGCAATGGTCTTTACATCAGATGGATGTAAAGAATGCATTCTTGCATGGGGATTTGCAGGAAGAGGTGTATATGTTGCAGCCACCTGGTTATGAGGATGTGAGTCACCCTGAGCTTGTTTGTTGTGTTGAGATATTGAGCTCGTCTAGTGAGGCGGTGGACACTACCCGCCTGGGGGATAGGCCCCACACTTACACCACTGGCATGGTTGGTGAGATCTTGGGTGATATGCGGCCAGTGGGATGACAGGCTGTGTGACAGCCATTCTAGAGACTGGCATAGTTATAGCGCCAGCTCATTTAGTCGGGTTCACACTATAGAGAACCCGTGTATGTATTGGTTGAGTACCTTTCATATTATGAGTACTCTTATTCTTGTATATGGTGTGTTGAGTGTTGAGTAGAGAAGAAGAAGATTTTCAGCCTCTCACCTTGTGTGTTCTCTATTAGGGTTTTGTGAGTGTATGTGTGTGCTTGCAAGAGCTCAAGCTCTCTTCCCCCCTGCATCTTTTCATGGTATCAGAGCCTGGTTCATGCTAAGGGCTGAGCTGCAAGCAAGAGAACCACAGGAAGCGGTACGAGGGTAAGAGCTTCAACTACTCTTCCCTATTGTGTTGGTGACTACACCCTTGTTGGGAGCTCTACGGGAGGCACCGGCAAATGGTCTCTGATTGAGGAGATTTCTTCGCGTGAGTAAAGCTATAGGGCAACTATACAGTCCTATCATCGGACTACGATTTTCGGGCTGAAAACACGTTTCGGGCGCGTCTGGACCTCCGTTTTTCAGAAAGCAAGCGATTTCGAGCACTGCAGGTACGTCATCGATTCTCTGCAGAACTCTGTTTTAAGAACTGCAGGAAGACAGATTGACTGTGCAGACACTGTGGGTGCTGCAAAGAGGTCTACAGTTGCCATTGGGTGTATGTATGCACATTGAAGTCACTGGTTGTGACATTTGAGAGTACTACAGTACCGCTGTGCAGAAAATACAGTAGTTTGTGCAGAAAAACCAGAGTGCAGTTTCTTGTAAAATTGTGTGTTTGGCAAGGATGTCAAATGATGGGATAACTCAGATTGTGGCTGAGAAGCTTGATAAGAATAACTTCCATGCTTGGAGGTTCAGGTTGACAAATTTCCTGATGGGATTAGGCTATTGGGACTACATAGAAGGTGAGCATGAAGAGGCACCGGAGATACTGGACTGCTGCAGATGTGAAAGAGTTTAAAGACTGGAACCAAGGAGCCAGGAAGGTTATGTATTGGCTCTCCATTAGTATACAGGACACCATGGTTGGGCACATTCAGGATGCCAAGTCCCCCAAGGAGGCACCTTGGTAAAGCTCTATGAAACAAATACCAAGGCACGTAAGATACAGTTGAAGAATGAACTTCATACTGTGGAGAAAAAGAGCATGTTTGTGAATGACTATGCGTTGAAGATAAAGGGTATTGTGGAATCCCTTGCATCTATTGGTGTGTCAGTAGATGATGATGACAAGGTGGAAGTCTGTCTACGTGGTCTCGGGCCACAATACAAGGCGTTCAAGACGTCCATTCAGACTCGGGAAAACATTCCCAACTTTACAGATTTGGTGTCTATGCTGATTATCGAAGAGAAGAGCTTGGGTGAAGACCAACAGTCTTCACAAAGCAAAAACAGTTCAGAGCAACAGGCCTTCTACACGAGTTCAGGAAGAGGACGAGGTAGAGGAGGCCGTGGACGCGATCAAGGAGGTGACCGAACAGGTAATCAGAATTATGGTCAGCAGCAGCAGCAACAGCAATAACAGTCCCAGGATCAACAACAACAACAACAACACGCAGGTGGAAGAGGCAAATTTAGAGGCAGGGGGAGTCAACAAAGAGGCCGTGAAAATTGGCAAAGGCAATATAATGATGCACATGAATGCTATTACTGTGGTAAGCCTGGACATGTGCAGGCAGAATGTTATAAGAAGCAGGCTGACATGCAAAATGGAAAAGTGCAGCAAAACAACTATGCATCCTCAAGCTGAAATAATGAGGATAATGAAAGGTTGTTTGTTATGCAGCATGTCGTGAATGCCATGTCTGAAAATGTTGATGCAGCACAAAAAGATAATGTATGGTATGTGGATTCAGGTGCTTCGAACCACATGACGAGTCATGGGGAGTGGTTCAAGGAGATGAAAAACTCGGAAAGACCAGGTTTTGTGGAAACAGGGGATGACACTGCTCATCCAATTGCCCACGTTGGAGATGTGCCATTGTCTATGCAGGATGGCAAAGTGAAGTACCTTGTAGATGTACTTCATGTACCAAACATAACAAAGAATCTGGTTTCAGTTGGCCAGATGATTGAGCAAGGTTTGCAGGTTCGGTTTAACCCTGATGGGTGTTATGTTGAAGATTTCAAAGACAAGTGCAGGTTGGTTGCAAAAGGCAACAGAGTGGGCAGAATGTTTACGTTGAATGTAGACATGCCTGAAATGAGTGCTGCGATGTTTGCAAATGGTTCAGGAATTGTTGCAGACACAGACATTTGGCATAAAAGGATTGGACATGTAAATGTGCAGAGATTGAAGTCTATGCAGACAAAAGGAATTGTGACAGGGCTGCCAAAATTTAAAGTGGAAGGTATGAAGAAAATATGTGAAGCATGCCAATTTGGGAAGCAAACAAAGCATGTGTTTCCACGTAACAGATATGTGAGCAGAAATGCACTAGATGTTGTGCATTCAGATGTATGGGGTCCTACGAAGACCATATCTGTGCGCTTTTGCCGCACAAGTCGTAGTTGGGGACGGACACCGTATGCAAGCCACGAATGGCTGCAAGCATACAACCAGGGAAGGAAGCTCAAACAGAATGCAAAGGGTGTGTCCACTCACCGCTCAACCGTCGCCTTGAAGGATTCCCGCGTCGCAATGAAGAAGGAGCCACCGTCGCTGCTCTACCGCCTCTCCGCCGCCGTGCCGCTACACAGTGCTCGATCGCTCTCTCACTCTCTCTCTCTCTCTCTCACACACGCAGGAGAAGGAAACCAAAGAGATAAGGCAAGAGCACTCTTGTATTCACAACACATGAGAATGAAGATTTTAGGGTTACATTTGACTCTTATAGGTGACTTGGCCGTTTACATTTGGGTGCCCATACATGGCCGGCCGATCCTAACCCTTATCCTACTAATATTCAAGGTGCGCCTCTCATGGACGATCACCCAATCCCTTTATCCTTAACATATGGTGCCGACAAGCCCGGCCCATGACTCAGAATATTTAAATTAATGACGTAAAACATAGTACGTCTCAATGTCCGTCATAGGTTAACATGCCCCCCTTCCTGATGTAGATTCCGTCCTCGGAAGCTATGGTATGGTAAGCTCGAGAGTGTTGTTGTTGACCGTCTGCAAAACAGGGAAGTAGAGTGAAAGTATGCTGGAATTCAAAAGATATAAAGTGTATAAATTCAAGCATGTTAGACCACAATGGATGTTGCTATGAGAACTTAGTTTAAGGGTCACATGAATGAGCTAGTGTAGCAAATTAACAGGAGTTTAAAATTATTGAAAGTAAATCAAGAGTAAGCAAGGTGTCAAAGGTTAATCAAGGTTTATAACTGGCCTAAGTCAAGGAAAATAACCAAGCTTAATAAATAAACAGATGACCACACTGTGTCTACTCTAAGAACAAGTTCATACCACAAGCCTAGGGACACAAGAAACATCAGAATTACAGGAGCTTTTTGCCTTTATTTTTTTTAATGCACGTGACAATTTTTACACACAATGGCGACCTTCCTAAGGCAAAACTAACAACGATCCTGGTACCATGTTTAACACAAGGCATTATCCAGGAATCTATTAGTTCACTTTAGGCAAGGCTACCCCCTACCAACCAAGGCATCGGTCTGGAGTAGAATACTCCTCGCCTACCAAGTATCAATAAGGTGATAGGCCAACATTAAAGCACATCATAGACTTGTATTGCCATTTATTGTAGGCTTTTTTTAAAAAAAAATCTATTTCTTTTGATCTTCGCTCCTGAACTATAATTTGTCTTGCATCCTTTCGACAAAGGGGTAATAGCTATGTCCTAGAGGTCAACACACACATGGCCAGGTGTCAAACATTAAGATGGCCAGGTGTCAAATCTATTTCTTTTGATCTTCGCTCCTGAACTATAATTTGTCTTGCATCCTTTCGACAAAGGGGTAATAGCTATGTCCTAGAGGTCAACACACACATGGCCAGGTGTCAAACATTAAGATGGTTTGACCCTAGACCTAAGACAATCGTATTCCAAGGTTAACTAAAGACGTCATGCTGCCTAGGAATATTTCCAATAAAGTTAAGCTCATTAATGATTTACACTAGCATGCAAGCAACTTCAAAAACTAAGTAAGCAACTTCAAAAACTAAGTAGTACATTGACAATTTCCATGTGGTCATGCATTATAGTTTATGCAATTGATTGAACAGTAAAAACAAAAGAGAGTGGGTATGGAAGAATTACACCTGTAATTGGAGATCTCCTTGATTTGACGAGACAGCTTGTAATTTGATGTAGATATATTTTGATGAATGTTGCGGCAGTCTCAGGACTTGAAAGCGAACCCACCTCAAACTTTTCAACCTGTACAATCAACTAACAAGCACTATACCTCGAGAGGCACATCAGTGTGAAAATTTCAAGACTTGTTTAAGGAATCTAAACTAGAAAAAACTTGAAAACGCTAACCTACCTACCAGCTACCACACTACTACTGAGGATACGGTAAGAGGATGTTGTAGAGTCCTGGCTCTAGCCCTAAGGCTAAGCCTCTATCCGCATCATCCAAACAAATAAAGTCAACCTCAGTAGTGCCATGAGTTTCATCCGTCCATTCATCATTGTCAGATATTTCCTTTTCATTTTCCCATCCACATAAACTCATCAAAAATGTAACCATGCGAGGACAGTCGTCTTGTGGAAAAGGAAAGTATTAGGCTATCGGGGAGTAGGGGTCAGTCATGGTCAATAGGTGAATTAGCCATTCTAATTCCTCAACATTTTCCTCTCTGGCTAGTACATCTATATGATCCCATTCAGTTTCAATTACAGGATAGCACATGTGGAATATCTGAGAAAGGTACAGATGATACCTCTCACCAAAGGTAGAAGTGGATGAAGTGTATGATGATCGGGCATCTGCCATATCTGCAAACACAGATATAGCATCAGTAGGTTTATGACAGGACACTCTAGTTCTTGATTGTATACGGATATTTCTCTTGCTTTGTGCTCTTGCTCTTTTTACTATTTTTTGTTTTTCTTTTCTTTGTTTTTTTTAATAAAATGTATGAAGCTATATATATACATCCCCTTGAATTTGGCAATTACATGGTCAGGGGAAAAGGTTAAGGAGGAAGCATTAGAATGTCGAGCGTGAGTACATGCTCCCCCTTTCCTTGGGTAGATCATATTATTTGCAATGATGTTGCAGCCTCTTGGAACCAATTTGTCCAGCGGATCATAGGTTGTGATGTGGGCAGATAGCTTTTTATGACCCTTGTGGCCATATCCAGTTGCAGAGATGGTAGTGTACGCTCCCATTAACGAATGGAGGAAATGGTTTCCGACGATACTATTACAAGGGGAGATGTAGACTCATCGGTTTTTTGTTGGGTGTTGACAAGAGTAGGTGTAGAGCATGTAGAAACTTCTATATGAGTGTGTGCCTGGCATGAGGAGCTAGAAGCTTCATGTGGCTCCCCCCTTCCTGAGCTAGGTGGTAATGATCGATATCGTTTGGGAATCCAAACTAACTCTGGAAGAAGTGGTGCGGAGCACTCTATTACCTTTCCCTTACCACGGTCTTGAATTGTCATTGGGGTGGCAACAATTGGTTTGCAAGGTTTTACAGGTGGATTCGGACTCACTTGGTCGATCTTCACTTGTGTCCCCCTCACTTTCGGATGAACTGCAGGAGGTCACCGTCCTAGGCCTTGAGCACATTGCTTCCCCATTTGGGTGAATATTTGATTCATCCCCCCCCCATCAGGCCTAGGGTCAGTTTCTTCTTGAGATTCATACTCAGAGTTGCATTGGTCAGAGTCTTCACTACTATCAGTGTCAGTGGAGTTTGCCACTTCCTTGCCATCAGGAGTCAAGTGCATAACACCTATCATGTTTATTGGCACTAACGGTGGCATATCTTGCCCCTCAGGTGTTACCCAACTTGTGCCTCTATTTCCCCATGTGTCTATGGTTGCCGCTAGGTGTACCCAATCCACGTTATCCGACTCACATACCCGGTAGGACATCCATATAAGGAGAATCTTTCCCATCATCAGTCTCTTTTTTGCATGTATAGCAATACCTTAATGGGGTGGAGTGAACAGTGGTATCCGATCGATTATCGATGATAACCTTACTTCCTAAAGGATGCGCACGACCATTCTCAAGATCAACTCGAATGACAGAGTCCTGGAATTGTAGATAGACATGGTTTTTCGACCAGTCATGCACCATTTGTGCTTCCCTCATGAAAGGACGTCCTAAGATCATTTGATATGACATAGGATGCTTGGAGAAATCCATTACAATGAAGGTATGTTTTACCTTGTATCCCAGGACCTTGATCTTAAGATCCCTTAACATTCCAATAGGTTTAGCAATAGTTCCGTTTGCCATCTTAACCACTATGTTGGTGACTTCGAGGTGGTTTGAGTGAGCTTAGCCACTTGTACTGCCTTGCTTCTAGGTTCTCTCTCAGGCATGCCCCGCATGTTTTCCGCAATGGATCGTCCGATCGTCTGAGAAAACGCTGCGAGATCACCTAAGTGAGTAGGCATAGTTGGTGGAGGCACTTCTGGGCTAGCCTGGCTGATAGGAGTTGGCGTTGGTCTGAGTATGTTGGCAAATGACGTAGGATATGATATGTGACTAGGCCTAGCTCCTCTTGGATAAGGGTTGTGATAAGGCGGTCGTGGAGCATACGCCATTGGCATACTAAGAGGCGTAGGAGCTACATGAGCATGAGTAGCGATAGGTACATATGGTTGATAGGCACCGGCACGCACTGTTGTATGTACTGTTCCACTAGGTAGCGGTGTCGTACTAACTACAGTGGTAACAGGTGCGCTTTCTGTCATGCTCATCATTGGGGTAGGCATTGTGGATTCCTTAATGGAAAGTTGAGCCAAGGTTGGAAAGCTAAAGTTACTGCTCGTGGGCTTAACCTGCATTGAGACTCCAGGCGAAACAACATACGAAGGGTCTATGGGACTCACTGAGGGAGTCTCCAATTGTGATAGGGTTGGTTGTTTGGCCTTGCCCGTATCCAAAAATCTCATAGGGCCAGTGGAAACTAAGTTCACTCCCCTATTTTGCCTCTCAAATCGGATAATTCTATGAATAACCTCACATATCATTTGCTGTTGCTCTTCTAGATTAGTGGCGCTAGATGTAGATCGTAGGACTTCTAACCAACCCACATGGTATGTGTAACCCGTGTATAGGTCAGTTAGAGTCTCTGTGTGTAGATCATATTCCCAATTTTCATTGAGAAATATCCCATCTAGACTTGGTGTGCCAAACGGTTCTCTTGAAGTGGACGCAATGTCACTTCTTATGGATTGGCTTCTAGGGACCTCTACTTTAGGAAGAGCATCGGAATGTGGTAGGTTAGTAGGGCCCTCATTAAACAAAGTGGGTAGAATATCCACATGGACACTCTTTGGGAGGGTAGGGTCTACATGAGATGTGAATGGCGAATCCACTACCCCACCTTCTTCATTTACTTCGCTTGTCGCATGTTCAGAGCGTGTAGCTCTACTAAATTAGACGACTAAACATGCTAGATCCGGGTTGTGGGGCCCAACCTGGCATGTTTTGGCTTGTCTCCTTAGGGTTCTTGGTAGGGTGTCCTTCCATGGCTTCTGAGTCAGAGGACGAGTCACTATCCACTATTCGTGGATCTTGGGTTGCACTCCCTTGGGTTCCAGCCGAAGGCCAAGATGCTAACGTGGAGGGATGGTGTGAGCCTGCGTAAACTGAAACACTTTCTAGTGGTTCAGGCTCTAGCACCCGACCAGAACGTAGATGCATGTGACGTGGGTACCCTACGTGCGTTGGTAACTACCCTTGAAGCCCACACAAGTGGTTTCTTGGGTATTTTGCACCTCGTTTTTACTTGTTTTTAGATTGTTTTTAACCCGTTTTTTATCCCCAAATTTTTTCAAAATAAAAAATCTTTCCTCTCCACACGTTTGGTTTTTTCTTTTAAAAAAATTAATTTTTTATTTTTATTATTTTTTATTTTTTTTCAAAATTAATTTTTTCTTTTTTCTTTTTTCTTTTTTGTTTGGGATAAGTTTTCTAGGGTTTCTATCTAGGGTTCAGCCTTGGCCGCGGTGCAGTTCGCACATAGCACAGGTCTAGGGATTCAGAAATCACGTAGAAAACCAGATAACAGAATGCACGCCCACACACGGAGCGAAAAAACAACAAAAGAAACAGAAATGCAGAAGACAAATTGCAGAAACAGAGATTGAAAACCACAGAAACACCTCAACAGCAACACAGACGCCTTTCCTACAGTGTAAATTAAACTTCACGCAGCAGCCCGAGCTGCAAACTGGAGCTTGGTGCAGGGCAACTCCCCGGCAGCGGCGCCAAAAATGTGCGCTTTGCCACACAGGTCGTAGCTGGGACTTGCCGACACCGTATGCGAGCCACGAATGGCTGCAAGCATACAACCAGGGAAGGAAGCTCAAACAGAATGCAAAGGGTGTGTCACTCACCGCGCTCAACCGCCACCTTGAAGGATTCCCACGTCGCAATGAAGAAGGAGCCGCCGTCGTCGCCGCTCTACCGCCTCTCCGCCGCCGCCGTGCCGCTACACAGTGCTCGATCGCTCTCTCACTCTCTCTCTCTCTCACACACACACGCAGGAGAAGGAAACCAAAGAGATAAGGCAAGAGCACTCTTGTATTCACAACACATGAGAATGAAGATTTTAGGGTTACATTTGACTCTTATAGGTGACTTGGCCGTTTACACTTGGGCACCCATACATGGCCGGCCGATCCTATCCTACGAATATTCAAGGTGCGCCTCTCATAGACGATCACCCAATCCCTTCATCCTTAACATAGGGTGCCGACAAGCCCGGCCCATGACTCAGAATATTTAAATTAATGACGTAAAACATAGTACGTCTCAATGTCCGCCGTCATAGGTTAACAATATCTATGGGAGGCTGCAGGTATTATGTGACTTTCATTGATAACCACACAAGGACAGTATGGGTATATTTCATGAAGGGGAAGAGTGAGGTGTTCACTCACTTTCAGAATTTCAGAGTTTTGGTTGAAAAGCAAACAGGGAAATATGTAAAGTGCCTAAGGTCAGATGGAGGGGGAGAGTACTTCTCCAATGAGTTCTCTAAATTTTTGAAGAAGAATGGTATTCGGAGACAGTTTACATGCAGATACACTCCGCAGCAAAATGGAGTTGCTGAGCGGAAAACAGGCACATTGCTGAGATTGCGCGAGCATTGATGGAAGAGAAGAATATGCCGCATTGCTATTGGACTGAGGCTGTTTCTACAGCAGTATACATCATGAACATGACTCCAACTGCTGCAGCCATACATGATGTAACTCCAGAGGAGAGGTTTACTGATAGAAAACCAGATTTGTCTCATATGAAAGTCTTTGGATGCATTGCATATGTGCATGTGCCAGATGAGCTGAGAACTAAGCTGGATCCAAAAGCTGAAAAATGCAAAAGTACAGGTGTTATAACCGTGCTACACGTGAGTTGAGGGTAAGCAGGGATGTTGTCTTTGATGAGATGAGCAGCTGGTATGCTGCTGAAAAAGAAGCTGTTGGGGCTGATGTGAGTGGAAGTGTGGTTGCACAGAATGCAGGTCAGCAATCACAGTCTTTGAGTGGACCAGGAGAGTCCTCATCTAGTGGGTCTGTTGATAGACCATGGAGTGGCAGGCTACGTCATAATACCAGCCCTGCAAATGTGATTAGTACATCACGAAAAGGAAAAGAGAAAGTGGTTGAGTCCCTTGGTATGCCTGACATTTCTGCAGGGCATTCTCATGTTGATGGAGAGTCTAGTGGCTCAGATATGAGCCTTGATGAGGAGCTTGGGATCCCAGCTATGAGAACACCTGGTGTAAAGAAGGCTATGGAAGCCATGAATGAAAAGCTGCGAAGATCTGGGAGAGTGAAGAACCCTGTGCAGAGATTTACATATGATGGTTATGTGGCACATCACTATGCATATATGGCAAAGGTTGTGCAGGTTGTAGAGCCCACATGCATTAATGAGGCTATTGGAAATGTGTGTTGGGAGAAAGCTATGGATGAGGAGATGGATGCACTATATGGAAATGAGACTTGGGATTTAGTGCAATTGCATGAAGGCAAGAAAGCTGTTGCATGCAAATGAAGATCAATACAAGGATGCCGAGGATGCAACAAAAAAAAGATACTTAGGGCTCTTGAAAAGAGTCCCACTTTGTAGATGAATGTGGGAGAGGGTTTGATAATAATCCCACATGGGGACTTATGGGAGTCCTAGAATTTTTGTATAAAAGGTGGCTCATTTGAGAGCTTAGGTACACTTTTGGGCTTAGTTCATGCAAGAGCTCCTTTGAGAGACCTACTCTCCCTCTTCTCCATAGAGGTGAAGACTCTTCTCTCACCCCATCTACATCATTGTATGAGGTAAATCTCTTCATTGAATCATTAGCAATGTCATGAGTCTTTCTCATCCTCTTCTCTAATCATTTTACTCTTATGCATGCTTTTAGTATTTCATTTTTGAGTACATGGATTGATTTGAAGCTTTCATGGAAGCTTGATGCTTGAATGTGTGCATGCTTGTAGGAAGATAGGAGTGGAGTGAGGTCTTTCTCTTTGCTTGAGTGCATAGTGATTGTATTCCTCTTGCTTGTATTTGTGAATGAAGGGGTGTGTAGGAATGAGGACAAGTTGAGCTTGTGTGTATGCTTAGTCTAGTGTCAAGTGATGGTAGCCATGAGCATTCTCTCCATTTGTGGATAAGCTCTTGTGCACCGGTACGGGTCGAATCCCTAGCTCCGACAGGGATGCAAATCCCATTGGATTGAGCTACACGTGGATCGTGCTACTCTTACTACAAGTGAGAGAGTTTTCCGTCTCTCCATTGGCGCCGCTGCCGGGGAGAAGACTCAAATCCGGTTGAGAGTGTGTGGAAACCACCACTATTTCCTCTTTTGGTTGCAAAACCATTGAGTGATTAGGTTAAGTTTGGGTGTGTGATCCCGGTGTGAGTGGATAAGGTAAACCATTGAGCGGTTGAGGTTTCTCCCGCATTGTTTTTTTTATGTTTTATTGTTTATTGCTTTTCAAGTACCATCATTATGCTTACATTCATTGTTTTCTTTTGCCATTTTATGCTTTCATGCTTTTCGCTAAACTTGTAATTAGTGAAAAATAAAAAATAATAATAATAAAATAAAAGAGGTGCGTTGCTAAGCTCTTCCATAGCTTATGCAAGCTCCATGGACTCTCAAGCGTGAAGCCCGCTTAAGAAAGAGAGGAGAGAGGGAAAGAGAAGGGAGAAAGGAAGAGAGGAGAGGTTGAAAATTTGTTTTTATTTTTTATTTTGTTTGAGAATATTGCATTGATCTTCACTCTAGCCGCACGTCACTCAAGGCGCAGCAAAAAGAATTAAAGAAGTGAAAGCCTGCAGAGAAGGCGGCCTTAAAAAAAATACATAAATATACATCTATATATATATATAGATTTATATTTCTATCTTTTACAGTGGCGTTGAAATGCAGCATCGTGGAGGAGACGTTTTGTTTTAAAAAAACAAAAAAAAAACAAACAAACAATTATATATATATATATATATATATATATATATATATATATAATCGTTTTTTTTGTGTTTACGTTGGTCGTCTGACCGGCGAAGGCGTTGGAGGTGGTTGGAGTAGGCGGCCAAAACAGCTTTAATATATATATATATATATATATATATAACATTTACGTGGAAGGCCAGCGAGAGGTTGTCGGCTGCAAGCTGGACGAGGTGGCGTAGGTGAAGGGCGCAAGCGGCCGGCGGTGTTGGCTTCGGCGAGTGCAGAAGAAAAAGAAGCGGCAGCTGGGACGTGGAGCCGAGGTGGCCGCAAGAAGAAAGAACGGTGTAGGAGACGAAGGCAGATGCGAAGTGGCTGCTGCTGGGCTGGCAAGGAGGTGAACCAAGCGTTGACTGGCCGCGCCGGTGATTGCACGACTAGCGGGAGAGGTGTGGAAGGCTGGCGCAGCAGGCGTCAGTGAATGCAGAAGAAAGAGCAAAGGTGAGCCTGGCTGCGAATGAAGTGGCGTGAAGAGTTCTGCTGACCGACGAAGGCGTGGAGTGGCCAGCAGGCAAAGGCGAGCTCGCTGAAGAATCCGGCGAAGTGAAGAGGAGAGGCGGTGAAGGCATCAGCGCCAACTGGCTGCTGAAGGCAAAGAAAGCAAGGAAGAAAGAGGAGGGTCGAGGGGCTTGGGCTTCTCAACGGCAGCGTCCGCCCGCAGGGCTGCCACCTCGGCCGCACAGACAAAGAAGCACAGAGTGTAGAAGGTGGTCCGCAGTGAGGTTGACTAGTCGGCGGCTGCAGTGGAAAGCGACTACTGAACAGAGCAAGCGGTGATAGGCAGCTGCGAAGGCTGCGGTGGAGTGGGCGCCTGGCAGTGAAGTTGAGGTGTTGAAGGCAACCCACGCGCGCCAGCGAAGAATCCAGCGACGAATCCGGGCAAGCCGATCGGTGCGGATAAGGTAGGTGAATTTTCTTTTTTTTATTATTTTTTTTAATTTTTTATTAATTTTTTATGTTTATTTGTATTTTTAAATTAAAAAAACAAAAATAATAATAATATTTTTTTAAAAAAAAAAGAAGAAGAAAAAGGCATTAAAAAAAAGGGACAAAAAAAGAAAAGAGATCCAAAAAAAAAAGAATTTTTAAAAAAAAAAGAATAGTGGAAAGCCTTAAAACTTTTGGAGTAAATATGGTTTGCATATTTTTTTATTATTTTTCATTTTTAGCATATTTAGAGTAATTTGCATTGTTTTAAATTTTTGTAATATATTAAAAAAAAAACAAAACAAAACAAAACAAAACAAAACAAAACAAAAGGAAAAGAAAAAAAGAAAAAGAAGAAAAAATAATTTTTTGAATCCACTGTTCATTATTTAAATTTTTATACAAAATTTTGCATAATTTAAGGTAGCCTGCATTTTTATTGCATGCATAATTAGTAGATTTATAATTTTATATTTGGCACGAAATTTATTCATTTTATCAAAAAAAAAACAAACAAACAAACAAACAAACAATAAAAAAACCAACAAAAGGGAAAAAAACAAACAAACAAACAAACCAAAGAAAATTTTTTGATTTTTTAGGAGTCTATTATTTTTTTGCATATTCTGTAGTTCTTCATTTTTTTTTAATTTTTTGCATAATTAGTGTAACCTGCATTTTTTTCATTTTTGTAACTTTGTGCATAGTTAGTATTTTTTTTAGGGTGATTCATAATTTTGTGTAAATTTAAAAAAAGAGAGTAAAAATCATAAAAATCATAAAATCATTTAAAAAAAACAATAAAAATAATAAAAAAATAGGTTAGATAAGTACACCATACATATTCTTTTAAGTTGCCTTTAGTGATTAGGTAAGGTAAAATAAATATATATATATACATATATATATATATTTTTATCCAAAAAAAAAAACAAAACACAAAAACCAAAACCAAAACAAAAACAAAAACACATTTAAAAAAAAAAACCAAAAAAATTTGACCTTATGCACTTGCGGTCGGGACGTCTTGTAGAGTCTAGGGCACCTTCTCGAGTACCTACACAAGAAAGTGGGACCCAATCGATAGGAAATTTGGCAGATATTGCTGAAACCCTTTCTGAATCCCAATCCGAGAACTTTTCCTCCAGAACAACTAGTTCATTGTCCATGGACAATCTAGGGCCATCAACTAGTTATCCCGTAGCCCAAAATAGGACACCCACACGATCCTTTAATCCATTTGAGGCCGACACCATGGGGTTAACATTCAATGTGCGACTCCAATATGTCTACACAAATGCTCAAGGAGCTGAGATCTTTAGGGACCCACAACAACGGTATCTTGTTAAGATCGCCGACATATTCTCAGAACTTGATAGAGCACCTCTAGTCAATGACCAGGGTAACATGTATATGGGTGGAGATGGTGTTCGCTATGAAGTCACCTACCATCCGGAAAAGGTAGACAAATTAGGGGAGCTCTCTAAAACCGAGTTGTTAGACTATTCACAACTTTCCAGAGCAAAAGAGTCTAGAGATGACTGGCTTATCGAGCCGGACAGGCCTGGACCATCCAATACCCAATCCTCAAAGCCATCCATAGATGATTTACTTCTTGTAGATCTCAATTTGGACAAGGATAGGAAAGGCAAGTGTAAAATGGATCAGGGGGCTGAAAGCCAATGGGAGTTTGTACGACAAATTCCTGTGACAAAGGTTTTACAGGATGACCAACTTCAAGAGGTCTATAAGGATTCGTTAGAGGGATACTATGCCACAACAAAATCGCCAGAGCTAGATCTTCCTCTAGCTTATGTAGTGGTAGTTGAGAAGTGTGCAGGACACATGAACAGAATAGTTGATAAATGGGCCAATGAATACCGAACGTTAGATTGGAAGGAGATTCGGGAACTCACGTGGAAAGGACAACCATTATTTATGGAAGTGTTATCAACAAATACAGCCAAACCAGGAGAGACAGCCTTTCTTGGAGAAACTGTTGCTCCTCCCCTACGAGAGTTCACTAGAGAGGGACCTTCAACATCTAAGTGGACCACTGCTAGTAGCCCAACTCTAGCACCACGATATCGTCCTACACCAAATGTGCGACCACAGGTCACACCACCACAACAACTTCTTTCCCACTATGACATTCGGATGAGAAGGGAGCCAACTAGGCCTCCTATAAATGCACCTCCTGAAATGATGGTGACAAGATCTTTGGAAGGGTTTGGTGAAGCTGGTAATAGGGTACCCACACCAATTTTGGAAACATATGGACCATCTTTCCAAAAAGAGGAACAATTCCCACTAAGGGTAAGAGGCCGTAGGCCCTACGATGAGTATTCACGACAAGTAAGGCCATCAACTCTTCAGAAATTGGTAAAGAAATATGAAGGGTCGGGAGATCCATACGACCATGTAGCAGCTTTTAGGCAAGCAGTTCGAGCTGAGCAAGTTGCTGATAAGCATACTCAAATAGAAGGGTTTGGACTCACTCTTGAAGGAAAAGCCCTTGCTTGGTTTCAGGCATTAGAAGCTTCAGACAAAACTTCTTTACGAGTTTTGGAAGAGAGATTCATTGCAGCTTTTTCCTTGATGGGAATTCAACATGACACGGTAGCACACATCTACTCTTTCAAGCAGGGTGAGAATGAGAGTGTTAGAGACTGTGTAAATAGAATGAAGCAGTACATTAATCGTTGCCCAGAAGATGAGAAGCCCGCCCAAAGTCGATTGATTTCTCTCTTCTTAAAAGGCCTCAAAAATTCGACACTGCATACACATCTCTATGCGAAGAAGCATACAAGTTTCAATGAGTGTTGCCATGATGCTATGGATTTCACCGATAACTTCAAGTTCCAAGATGGTTCTGGCCCTGAGGTGAAACCTAGAAATCAGTGGGGTAATGACCAAAGTTCAGGGTCTAGCGCGCTAGTAAATCCAGACCAGATAGCTAACCTAGTACTACGGAGATTGGGACAGACCTATCGTCCACCCATGCAGCCACAACAACAGCAGCAGAGAATGAGGAGTATACTTCCTACAGGTCCTCATCTTTGTGGAACATGTGGCGGTGACCATAAAACAGAGGACTGTAATACCTTTTCTCCTCTAGTCACAAACCAACCCACGAAGAAGTGGTGCCAAGCCTGTGCTTGGAACTTTACTCATACCACACAGGAATGTACTCGCATTGCGAGAATGAGACAGGAACGTGAGCAGCCGAGGGGTGGAGTGGCTCCACAAATGTATCAACAATATACAAATTTTGAACGTAAGCCACCGATGACACAAGAACAAGCACGACCTGTTCTTGGTGCTCAACCTCCTGCTTCAGGGACTGCTCCTGTGAGGGTTGTCGACTATGACAATTCAAATATGTGTAGAGAATTGGTAAACCCAGGCTATGTGGAGGAAGAATATGTATCATATTCATCCAAGGATAATATCTTTGAAAGTCCCACATACCCAAACCAAGCACTGGTGGAGAGTCAACCAGGGGAACAAAACTCTTTAATGTTGCTGGGCGGCTACCAACCTAGGACTCCAGGCCCCTCAGGTCAATGGCAGCCAAGGAAAGTAGAGGCCAAACCAATGGGCCCCTGTTATGAGTGTGGAGAACCCCATTGGGCTCGTGATTGTCCACATCGCTCAAGGCAAGCATCTAGATCCAATACAACAGCACAACAATTTCCACCAATAGAAAGATATTGTCTGGGGTGTTGTGTCGAACACTTCCCGAAGGATTGTCTGTTGAAACCACATGAGGAAGGCACCTCTCAACCAAAGGTTTCACTTAACCTTGTAGGGGCAATTCCATCGCCACCTTCATCTGAGAATGAGGATGTCGTGCCACTTAGAGTCATGACTCGATCACAGACACGAAACGCTGAAATACAGACTGATGAGACACCTCGAACTAGGGACGCAAAGACAAATCTAGTGGACAAGACCCTACAGTCCAATAGACAAAAAACCACTAGGAGAAAGAAGAACCGAAACAAACAAACTAAAAGTACATCCACTAGTTCTTAGGAGACCTCTAAACAAAACATACAGGATAAAACTTTTACATCCCAGGAAGTGCGTGAGGAACATCAACCTCAACCTGAGCCTAGTGTTAAACAAGATAAGGCTAGTACGACTGAGGATAGTTCTGGGGGTTCTGTTTTTGTGGATAAAGTAAATGAGACTCTAGAGGCCATCATTGATGCTCATAGAAGTCGCATTGCAGCTTTATCTGAGCTACCCAAAAAGCTTCAAGAATACCCAAACCCTTGTGAGGAGAAGATCAATCTAGCTGTACATCAGCAAATCATTAGGGAAGCTCAGTCAATACTTGAGGGACCACCACCACCTATTCCTCGGGGCCCAACCTCTCTTAAGCCAACATTAGAAACTATACCGGAAGTGTCATCAAGTCGGGAAATGAAAAGTGAGTTCATTTCACAAGCTCATAGCGAAAGGTCTGCACCAATTGACACTCCATTGAAAGAAGAAAGTCTACCATCACCCAGCCTTGTCTTCCCATGCAATGATGAAATTATTGATGCTAATGAGGACATGGCAAATGACATGTGGGCCGCTGTAAATGAGAAAATAAATGAAAACATGTCTTCTGTTAGTTCGCCTCCATTCTCTGAGGTGGATTTTACTAGAGACTCGGAAATCGAATTTAGACACCCAAGCATTCAGGAGGAAGTTCAAACAATTGTTTCTCCTAGAAGTAAGCATACAATGAAAACCTTACCATCATATCTGGGAGAATATGAGAATTGTTCTCACACCTTGAGGATACCCTCCATGCATAAAAGGTTGACAAAGGAGAAAGATATGAGTATGGTGCAGGCTATTTTGTCAGCACCAGTGGCTTGTACCTTACCTTTGCTTGATTTGATAAAAAGTCGACCTGAGTTGTGGAATGATATTGCCACATGTTTGTCAGAGCAGGTATTGCTACAAAAGGGTCACCATGAGTGTACTATACACCCTGAGACAAAGCATGTAATGCTAGTTCCTATCAACAAAGTTGGAAAATTTTGTGAGGACGATCAGGGAAATGCTACCCTCCCATTAGAAGTGCGAAAAGTATCTTCAACTGCAATACTTGATAGTGGTGCAGGAGTAGGCATTGTAACAAGGTCTATTTGGGAAAAATGGGGCAAACCAGCTATTAGGAGTACCAGGATGCGCTTGCAGCTAGCAGATGGAAGCTTAGAACATCCCCTTGGGATGCTTGAGAACATATTGGTCACCACATGTGGGATTGAATATGAGCATACCTTTGCAGTGGTGGATTTTGGAAAGCATCCAAACTATGAAGTGATATTGGGTAGACCATTCATGCGACAATTTCAAATGATTCAAGATTGGGGATACAATTACTTGTACCTCAGACATGATTCTGTCATCACAAGGGTCAACCTAAGGAATCACTCATATCGTGATGTAACAAGGTCTCCAATAGATGAGTTTGATTCTGCTTCATCTGAGGGCTCAAAAATTACATTGTCAGATGGGCGAGAAGATCTATGGATGTGTGGAGCCTCCTGTAGGGATTTCAACAGTGAGAGACTTAAGGGTAATCGAAGTGTATCTGACGAGGCATACATTCCACAACCCTTCCCTAAGCATTTAATTGATCCACTAGAATGGAGTCATGTCCTTGCAACATTATCGACATGTGCTTTACCAAAGCCAATTCAATTCTGTGACTCTGATGGATATGATATTATTCCTCTACGAATGGTACAAACACGTGCCCGTCTAGATGATTTGTACTATAGGGATACATCCACAACAGCTATGCATGTCGAGGAAGTCTCAGTAGAGGATTTGACACTCGAATCTGCTAATGATGCTGATAAGGAAGATGGCTGGGACTCTGATTTCGATAATGAAGATACAACCCCTGAGAAAGAGTTAGGAAAGGCACGCCTACTCTTGAGAGGAAGGGAGATTCAGGTAGAAATCCCTCGAAGCCGACCTAAACGTAAATGCTGTAAGAGCCATAAAAGAACCTGTAGACAAGATGAGCGTGAACAACGTGAGAGACTACAAAAAGAAAAGGAGGAGTCTAAGAGTGAAAACTTTCGACACCCACCTCACTTCTCAGGAAAAAACGGATATCTATACTATGTCCAAGCACAAGATAGTATCAAAGACCAAGTCAAACGATCAGAGGGATTCCAAGCAAGGGGAAAGCTAACAACTGTTAGCAAAAATCGTAAAAGAGCGAAGAAACAAAAACCAAAACTCAAGTCTAAAACCGATTCAAAAAAGAGTGTGGGAAGTGCAAAGACAACGGTTAAACAAAAAAATCCGATGCAAGATGGCAAAGGAGAACTCAAAACTGCATGGTCTTCCATGAGTGGAGACTCAAGTGAACAAGAACAAGGTCTAAATGTTCCTCTCAATTTCACACAGTACACTCTTCAAGATCGGAAGATTGTTCTTCAACAGCCCATGCGACAAAAACCAAGCATGCCAGGGATTTCATACGATGGTCCTGAAGATGCAAAAAAGATTGATATTGCTAAGCCAGGAGAAGAACCTCGCTATGTGTGGATTGCCACAGACTTGTCCTTAGATGAGGAGAAGTTATTAATACAAACAATAAAGGAGTATCGTGATGTTTTTGCTTGGAGTTATAAAGACCTCAAAGGAGTTGATCCAAGCATATGTCAACATACAATACCATTGCGAGAGGATGCAAAACCCTCTAAGCAACGTCCTTATACTTACAATGAAAACTTTGCACGGAAGATAAAGGAAGAAATAGACAAGCTCTTAGAGGCGGAATTTATCTATGAGATTGAACACACTGAATGGGTCTCCCCTATTGTAGTGGTGCCCAATAAAAATGGAAAACTTCGAGTATGTGTCAACCTCAAGAAGGTAAATGCAGCTACTGTGCGTGATCATTACCCACTTCCAATCACGGATCATGTTCTGGAACGAGTTGCAGGGAAAAAGGCATATAGTTTCTTGGATGGATTCTCCGGGTACAATCAAGTGTCAATTGATCCAAAGGATCAACACAAGACAGCCTTTGCTACTCAAGATGGCATCTTTGCCTATCGTGTTATGCCGTTTGGTCTAACAAATGCACCAGCAACCTTTCAGCGGTTAATGAGTCATGTATTCAAGGAGTACCTTCGACAATTTCTTGAGATTTTCATGGATGATTTATGTGTTCACTCACAAGAGCGTGATGATCATATAGAACACCTGAGACTTGTGTTTCAAAAGTGTCAACTTTATCGTATATGCTTGAATCCTGACAAGTGCAAATTTATGGTAAGACAAGGGAAAATTTTGGGCCATATTGTTTCTCGCAATGGGATTTCAACAGATATGGATAAAATTGATGTCATTGTCTCATTACCTCGGCCTGTCAACCCTAAAGGGGTACAAACATTCATGGGACATTGTGGCTATTACCGTAGATTCATCTACATGTATGCTGTCCTAGCCAGACCGTTATATGCTCTTCTTGTAAAGTTTAATTGGACTGATGAGTGTGAGGAATCTTTTGCAAAGTTGAAGCAAGCATTAGTGACTGCACCCATCTTACGGGCACCAGATTGGAACCAAATCTTTCATGTCCATATTGATGCTTCCAACTTTGCAATTGGATGTATTTTGGCTCAATCGGGAGAACACAATAAGGATTTCCCAATCTCATATGCTAGTCGACAGTTGAACAAAGCTGAGAGGAATTACACCACAACAGAAAGAGAAGGATTGTCCATGATATATGCAGTGAAAAAGTTTCGCCATTACCTTTTGGCAAACAAGTTCATATTTTTTGTGGACCATCAAGCATTGCTATATTTGGTGAATAAACCTTGTGCAACTGGAAGGATTGTGAGGTGGTTTATCATCCTTCTTGAATTTGATTTTGAAGTTGCAGTTCGGAAAGGAACAACTCATCTAAGGGCAGATCACTTGTCTCGAATCACCTCTGGAGAAGCTCCTGTGGGTGTGGATGATGATATGTTAGATTCAACACTTTTTCTTGTTGAGACAGCTCCTAGATGGTCTGAGTCCATCTTAGAAATTTTGACTGGTGGGCAGATACAACTAGCAGGTCCTAATGTGGACATATGGCGACCATTCAAGTTAATTTTCGGGAGATTATATCGTCAGGGTAATGATGGAGTGTTGAGGCTTATACCTAACCCCGACCAATATGAGGAGATCTTGGAATGGGCACATGCGGGTATAGATGGAATCCATGCATCAGCTACCACTTGTGTGCGACGTATCTCTCAGGATGGGCAATGGTGGCCTACCATGCATGCAGATGCTGAGACATTTGTTCGTAACTGTGCTTCATGTAAAATTCAGAAGCCAATTCATAATGTCACATTATTCCAAATTTCAACTACACCAAGTTGGAGTAAGTATATTGTGGACTATCTTCAGCATGGTCATTTGGATCCAAAAATTCCTAAACATCGAAAGCATGCTATTAAAATTGAAGCGGCAAACTATATGCTGATAGAAGGCCAACTCTACAAGAGAGGAAAGGATGGCAATTTACGCATGTGTGTATGTGAAGCTGACTATCTGAAAATCTTAACTCATGCACATGCAGGTGTTGGGGGTGGACACTTTTCTGGCAATACCACAGCAAAGTTGATTAGGTGGTCTGGGCTTTGGTGGCCAACCTTACAAATGGATGCCGAAGAATATGTGAAACGTTGTGACGACTGTCAAAGGACCAAACCTCCCATCACAAAGGACAATATGCCATTGCGGCCTATGTTAAGCACACGTGCTTTTGCAAAATGGGGTATTGATTTTGTCGGTCCCATTAAACCTCCGGCTTGTAACACGCATGCAGAATATATTATAGTCGCAACCGACTATTTGACCAAATGGGTAGAGGCAAAGGCAACAGTCAAAAATGATGCCAGAACCACGGCCAAGTTCTTGTATGAGTACGTGTTTACACGCTATGGCTTACCTATTGAGATCGTTAGTGATCAAGGTGTACACTTCGTAAATGAAGTCATAGAATTTTTGCTTCAATAATTTATGGTAATTCACAAGCGTTCTGCACCCTATCATCCCCAGACCAATGGACAAGCCGAGAGTACTAACAAGATTCTCTGCACAGCACTCACAAAGATTGTTGAGGGACATAGGACTGATTGGGAGCAAAAGTTGCACTCTGTTCTCTGGGCATATAGGACAGCCTATAAAACATCTGTGGGCACAACCCCATTTGAACTTGCTTTTGGGCTAGACGCAATTCTTCCCATTAAATTTCTTGTACCTACTCTACGAGTAGCTAAACAATTGGATTGGACTAGTCATGAGCTTTCACAACGTATTGACGAATTGGAAAAGCTTGATGAGACCCGCTTATTGGCGGTAATGGGGATGTATGCTGAGAAGAGGAGACAAAAACAATGGTATGATAGAAATGTAACAACGGGCCGATTCAAAAAAGGAGACCTGGTGCTCTTATACACACTTAAGAAGCATAAGAGAAAGCTCAAGAAACGTGGCCTAGGACCGTTTGTGATTAATGAGCTTACCCCAAGTGGTGCAGTGCGTTTGGAGACACTAGAAGGTGAGCAAATGCCTAACTTCATTAATGGAAGTCGTCTCAAGAGATACAATGAACCATTAACTGAAGCCATGCTTCAACAGATGCATGCTGCACAAACACGAAAAGAAGCACTTGACCTACTTAAACGTCAGGCTCAAGAGGAGGCTAAAGCTAGAGTTGCAAAAGCCAAGGAGCGTCGCAAAGCTTCTGTGTTGGCCATACAGTTGGCTACTGATGAGCCATATGTCGATCCATTCAATATTCAAGTATGCCTTCATCTTCTTGAGACTACCTACTTTGTCTCTGCCTTAATTGACTCTGGTGCAGACTATAATGTTCTATCGTTTGACACATGGATAGCCTTGGGTCAACCCACACTTGTGCAAATTCCTGTGGACCTACGAAGCTTCTCCGGAGAAGATAACCCTATAGAGGGAAAATGTGTCATTATGATGACCATTCAGGATCACAAGATGTTAGTGCCCTTTTATGTGGCACGTAAGTCCAAGGCAGTAGTAGAGGCTGTCCTCGGTAGATCGTGGTTAAGTGCTACCAATTGCTCATTGGATTGGAAGAATAGACAATACAAGTTGCAAATTGATTCTGATTGCATCTTGGGATCTTCTACACCGCGAGCTTTATCGTGTCAAAAGGGTAATGTTTCTACCTTACCCAACCCACAATCAAAATCTGCTCTTGAAGCTCCAAAACAAATGATGTGGATAATTGATGAGTACTCAAGTGAGGGCCATGGCTGGTATGTTCCAACTACTCTAGTTGCTGCTCAAAGAAGGCCAAGCAAGAAGGATTCATCAATGTGGCTACCCAAAGATGCGTACAAACTTGTACCACCTATTCCAGTTGCTAAGCCTCTTAAGAAGCACATCATTTCCAAGCCTAAATCTCGCATTGTTACTCGATGGATCCCAAAACGGGTTCTTAAAGCACAAGGTTATTATGAGGGTGCAACAGCAATTTGGCTTCCAAAATGCCATGCTGAACAAAGGGTAAAAGAGTGTATCCAAAAGATTCCAAAAGTCACCCCTGATTGCCCATATCAGTGGGTGCAAAAGAAATCAACACAAATTCCCCAAGAAATGAAAGGTGGCTGTGATAGCACCTACAAATCTACTTGTGTTGATCTTCCTAAAACATGTATTGAAACAACTGTTGCCCCTATTTCTCCTTGTTTCACAATTCAACCATCAACTGGTGTACCTAAGACAAGTCCAAAGGAGTCTCATTTGAGCATAGATTCTGGTGCTTCACTGCCTAAATCCTCTTATCTTGCTCAAATCCCAAGACAATTGCTAAAGTCTACACCTCTTAAAAAGGATATACCAAAAGCTAAAGATAAGGCGTTAACACTACAATTAAAGCTCTTTGGTAAAACAATGTTTGAATAATGTAGTTCCTTATGCCTTTAGGAGATGTGTTCTTTTTGAGATAATCTTGTTTTTGATTGGAATTGTCATGATGGATATGAGTGTTCTAAATTTCATTATTCTACGTCCAGATAACTCCTGATGGATATTTGGCGCGATACATGTCCACCATGCATTGACCCTGATAGTACTCGACCTGATCATCGCGGGGGTTATAGTGCTCCTCCATTTCAAACACATTCTAGGTATTTCTACGCTCCCTTAGGTGAAAATTGTTGTGGGCATCACTTTGTTACGTTATTCTATCAACAGCATCACCCATTTCCACATTGTCAAGAGTGTGCACGGCTAGTATTAAGTGAAGCTTCACATATTTGTTGGATATGCCGCTCTTACTTTAGACGATATGGCACGGCCTTAATGAAGCAAATTGTGGGAATTACTTCCCAACGCCATAATCTTCTTAATGTGAGAATACCAGAAAGGGGACCAAATCAACGAAGATTACCTGAGGAGGTACAAGCACAACAATGGAGGGATACAAGCTTAAATGACTTGCAACTACCAATCTTGCAAGCCCTCCTTCCCCAACCCTCCACATGTCAATATTGGATCAATATGAGTACCTACATTGCACAGTTCCAAAATCAAAACTGTCTGACTAACCTTCCCATAGAACCAATGCCATACTTCAGTGAGGAAGCACTCCTTCCTCTACCACCTTCTCCAGAGGCCGGTTTTTGTGAGGGGTTGTCTCTGCATCCTGAGGAAATTGATACCATCTTTCCAGCAGACGAGGACACGGACCCACCATCAGCGCAAGAGTAACTCAGTGACTCCACAATAAGAACGACAAGCCATGGCACTTTTCTCCCATTGGGTTTTTTCCCCTCGGCTATATTTGGTGATTGGCACCACTAAACAATTTTATTCTTTTGTTTTTTTGTTTGTTAATAAAACTTTGTGCAGAGATCTCAACTTAAGAAGAGCATCAGATACGCCCCTACAGTCCACCTATCGTACACACAAATTAGGAAGGGGGGAGATATGCTATGCCTACAGGGATCAAGGAGAAGCAATCTGCACAAAATCAGCAATTATTCAAGGCAAACGAACAACATCAACAGGGCACTACAACAGGTGTATGCAAATCTTAATCTTTATTTCTTTATGTGCTCTTATCTTTCGAATATATGGTTTGCATGTACACAATATTGGCTGGTTTGAGTTTTTGATTTGTAGTTAAAATAGGGTGAGTGCATTCTAGAGTCTTAGAAGACTTAGTAAAAGATATTTCTATCTAAAGACAGTGTAGGATATATACCAAGGGAGTATGCCAAGTACTTATGTCTTCAAGGTATATTAGTTATCCCTAGTGGTAGTTATCTCTTAGATATGAGCTAGGTGCTACGAGTAATAAAAATTTATGAAAATATACCCTACAAAAATATATATACAAGGTGAATTGCGACATGAAGTGTCTACCGCCATGCGAAGTGCTTGGTAGGACCTGGGGATGTCTCAGCACCTTGGGGCCGATGCCTTGGTTTCCATGGGGTGAACACTGATGTCTAGAAGCTTCAATAGAGGACCTTTGAGGAATCTATCGCCTTGATAGATGTTGGTAGGACTCGGGGGTACACTATGGGCCCTCAAGACCGATGCCCTCATCTTCAAGGGGTACTCCTTAGGTCATAAAAGAAAGAAAAAGGGTCTGTCGCCCTTGAGATACTTAGCGGTCTTTAGATTCTCTTGGCGGAGGTCTCTTGGCCATTGCTTGGGTCTCATGGGGATAGAACCTTAATCTTTATCACCTTCTACACACATATCAAAAAAAAAAAAACAACAAGAGAGAGCTCCAATCACCTTTGCTCATACTTAGGAGTAGGGTTGCCACTTAGGAGTAACTTCCATACTGATAGGACATTGAGACTGCGGTCATAACCGGAGGTGTACAAAGACACTTGCCTTTGCATAGCATTATCTACTACCTAAGTCTCACTTTGACTAGTTTTTACTCACCTCTTTTAGTACTCATTAAAACTTTAATCAGCCTTGCACTTGTATGCTCACGTGTGTAATTATTATTGCTGATTTTGCTTTTCTTTTCTTTTTATCAATAAAGGACTTTACTTGTATCAATTGTTTTTTTTGTTGCAGCTCTTGCTACTACCGCGCTCGAGGACGTGCGCAAAATAGGAAGGGGGGAGTGTTGCATGCAAATGAAGATCAATACAAGGATGCCGAGGATGCAACAAAAAAAAGATACTTAGGGCTCTTGAAAAGAGTCCCACTTTCTAGATGAATGTGGGAGAGGGTTTGATAATAATCCCACATGGGGACTTATGGGAGTCCTAGAATTTTTGTATAAAAGGTGGCTCATTTGAGAGCTTAGGTACACTTTTGGGCTTAGTTCATGCAAGAGCTCCTTTGAGAGACCTACTCTCCCTCTTCTCCATAGAGGTGAAGACTCTTCTCTCACCCCATCTACATCATTGTATGAGGTAAATCTCTTCATTGAATCATTAGCAATGTCATGAGTCTTTCTCATCCTCTTCTCTAATCATTTTACTCTTATGCATGCTTTTAGTATTTCATTTTTGAGTACATGGATTGATTTGAAGCTTTCATGGAAGCTTGATGCTTGAATGTGTGCATGCTTGTAGGAAGATAGGAGTGGAGTGAGGTCTTTCTCTTTGCTTGAGTGCATAGTGATTGTATTCCTCTTGCTTGTATTTGTGAATGAAGGGGTGTGTAGGAATGAGGACAAGTTGAGCTTGTGTGTATGCTTAGTCTAGTGTCAAGTGATGGTAGCCATGAGCATTCTCTCCATTTGTGGATAAGCTCTTGTGCACCGGTACGGGTCGAATCCCTAGCTCCGACAGGGATGCAAATCCCATTGGATTGAGCTACACGTGGATCGTGCTACTCTTACTACAAGTGAGAGAGTTTTCCGTCTCTCCAAAAGCCATTGAAGGCAAGAAAGCCATTGGATGCAAGTGGGTGTACAAAGTTAAACATAACAGTGATGGAAGCATAAACAAGTACAAGGCTAGATTGGTAGCCAAAGGATATGCGCAGACATATGGGATTGATTATGAGGAAACTTTCAGCCCAGTTGCCAAGATGGCGACGGTGAGAGTTGTGATAGCAGTGGCTGCATCAAAGCAATGGTCTTTACATCAGATGGATGTAAAGAATGCATTTTTGCATGGGGATTTGCAAGAAGAGGTGTATATGTTGCAGCCACCTGGATATGAGGATGTGGGTCACCCCGAGCATGTTTGCAGGTTGAAGAAAGCCTTGTATGGCTTAAAACAAGCACCAAGAGCATGGTCTGACAAGATTGCATGTTTGCAGGTTGAAGAAAGCCTTGTATGGCTTAAAACAAGCACCAAGAGCATGGTCTGACAAGATTTCTGAATATCTTGTCACTATTGGCTTTCATGTAGCCAATGCTGCATATTTCTCGCTGTATGTGAGACATGGTGATAGAGGAGTTGTGCTTGTTGTCATCTATGTAGATGACTTGATCATTACGGGGGACCATGATGCAGAGATCTTTGATGTAAAGATCTTGCTTAGACAGAAGTTCAAGATGAAGGATCTGGGGGAGCTTAGATATTTCTTGGGCATTGAGGTGATTAGGTCACCACATGGTATTGGGTTACTGCAGAGACAGTATGGCTTGGACATGTTGTCCAAGTATGGTATGACAGGCTGTAAGCCTATTTCTGTGCCATTGGATCAGAATGGCAAGTTGAGTGCAGATTCAGGAGAGATCTTGGAGGATCCTACTATGTACAGACACATAGTAGGAAGTTTGATCTACATGACGATCACCAGACCAGATTTGAGCTATGCTGTTGGGTTGGTGAGTCAGTTTATGCAAGTTCCATGGAAACCGCATTTGGATGCAGTGAGACGCATACTGAGGTATGTGAAGTCTACTTTGCATTGTGGACTATTCTATGAGACTGGGACAGAGATATGTGTACATGGGTACACAGATGCTGATTGGGCTGGTAGTATCTCAGATAGAAGATCTACCAGTGGATTCATGTTTTCTTTGGGGAGTGCTGCTGTGACTTGGAGCAGTAAGAAGCAGCCTACGGTTGCTCTATCGAGTACAGAGGCCAAGTACAGAGGAGCTACTATGGCAACATGTGAGGTAGCTTGGTTGAGAAAGCTACTTGCAGATTTGGGTCTATCAGTGGTGGATAGACAAGTTGTCATTTTCTGTGACAACATTAGCAGTATATAGTTGGCCAGGAACCCAGTATTTCATGCTCGTATGAAGCACATAGAGGTCCACTACCACTTCGTCTCACAGAGAGAAGGTCTTGGCAGGAGATCTTGACCTTGTTTATGTCAGCACAGAGGATCAGGTAGCTGACATCTTTACCAAAGCATTGGGTACAGAGAAGCTCCGCAAATTCAGGGATTCGCTTGGTGTACATGAGATGGAGTTGAGCTCGAGAGGGAGTGTTATATCGAGCTCGTCTAGTGAGGCGGTGGACACTGATGACCCGCCTGGGGGATGGGCCCCACACTTACACCACTGGCATGGTTGGTGAGATCTTGGGTGATATGCGGCCAGTGGGATGACAGGCTGTGTGACAGCCATTCTAGAGACTGGCATAGTTATAGCGCCAGCTCATTTAGTTGGGTTCACACTATAGAGAACCCGTGTATGTATTGGTTTAGTACCTTTCATATTATGAGTACTCTTATTCTTGTATATGGTGTGTTGAGTGTTGAGTAGAGAAGAAGAAGATTTTCAGCCTCTCACCTTGTGTGTTCTCTATTAGGGTTTTGTGAGTGTGTGTGTGTGTGTGCTTGTTACAAGAGCTCAAGCTCTCTTCCCCCTTGCATCTTTTCATGATGTTGCAGGTTGAAGAAAGCCTTGTATGGCTTAAAACAAGCACCAAGAGCATGGTTTGACAAGATTTCTAAATATCTTGTCACTATTGGCTTTCATGTAGCCAATGCAGATTTCTCGCTATATGTGAGACAGTGATAGAGGGGTTTTGCTTGTTGTCATCTATGTAGATGACCTGATCATTACGGGGGACAATGATGCAGAGAGGTGTGGTTATAATGATGCTTATCATTAAAATGATTTTCCTAAGGTTGTCAGCGCCTTGTATTTAATTAACCCCAAACATTATTTCACTTTTATCTTAACCATCGTACACCACTACTTATTGCACTCTCACTGTGCACCTTGATTATGAGTCATTATGGTCCACTAACAACTTTTGATATATCAAGATTAAATTATGTGTGGTATGTAAAAAACTAACGATTGAAATTTTGAACCTTAGCATAAAAAAGAAATGTACCCATGCTTGTTGAATTGTGTTTACGTGCCTTGTGGTGGATTGTGGTCCCCCCAACCCAGGCAAGACTTTACAATATCATTGTTTCTTGTTGGCATGTGGTTTTATGAGTGTCACTAGAGGCAAGGGTTTGAGCCAATGTTTGGGAAATATCTTACTTGTAACCACACATTCCACCTTGAGATCTCACTCACAACCAAATACTTTATATGAAAAGGAGTATAGTTTTTCATAATTACTTTACAAATGACATTTTTACTAGCAACTAGATTTTGTTATTAGTCGACAATTTTGAGATTTTAGTTAGCAGCGAGGCACCACTTTCACAAATGTTGGTGCATGACTAGCCATACGATTTTCTTAAGAACGAAAGCTTGAGGTGCTAATGGAGATGCCAACCACTCTATGTGTGCTTTGGGGCACCATTGTGTGTGGCCAAATGGCTGGATGGGGTAGGTGCATTGACTTGTGCTTAAGTCAATGTTTATGGTTCAACAAAATCTTCTCCTAGAATTTATGTACAATTTTGTTTTTAAAAAGAATACTCCTAGTTGAGGCTTTTTTTAATGACTTTTTCCAATCACAAGAAGTTGATAATATATCAACTAACCTAGGATTTTTGGGATCCAATAAATTATATGGAATACCATTTAAGGACCCTTTTGCCTCTTACCTTAATTATATATTAGTACTCAACTCCCCATGTAAAAGACATTAAGAAGCAAAATGGGAATACAAAGGGTCAAATTAAGAATGGAAGTTAGAATACAAAGGGTCAAATTGATAGGATTTTTTCTCTTATTTTTTAGTTATTCCGGGTTTTAGAAATCCCGTAAATGTGTGTGTTTGTAAAAAGGATATGCCGACCCTCATGTAATAACTTTTTAAAAAAGAAATTTTAAAAAAAGAAATCGAGGATTCTTTTTTCTCTCCTCTCCTTGTGCCTTGGTTGTCCATGGTTAATACGTAATGTAATGTAATGTAATAGATATTATGGGGAAAATATTTTTTAACGTTAATGGTAACTGGAGATTAAGGCTTATCGTTCAAAGGAAAATGTCTCCTGCTTCCGCGCCTTGCTCCGCCAACATTTGCATGCGGAGCTTGAGCCTGCGAGCTACCTAACCCTAGCGCTCACAGATTGTTTTCTCTGCTGCAAGCGATGGCTGAGCCGAGGTTCCCTTCCTCCGACAGTTCTATCACATTCACCGCTGCAGACGCTGGTTCTTCTTCTCTCTTTGCTGCTCCTCAACCCCCCTTGCATGACTGGGAGCTTCTGTCCATGCCTGCCTCAATTCTGGGCCTCCCTCCCCAGCAGGCAAGCGAATCTGAGCAGACGGATGACCTAACAGATGAGCAGATGAACTCTGAGAGCTTCGGCGCCGAAGTGATGGCAGGATCTTTTACATCGTTTCCTTCTGGCCTTGGCGAAGGGGCCGCCGTTGGCCGCGCCGTTGACACGTTCACCGAGGGTTGGCTCAGGGCCACGGCAGCCGACTTTTCGTTTCAGGAGAACTACACCGAGGAGGTTTACGTTCCTGAGAAAGAGGAGGACCAGGAAGGGCCTTTCTCCCCCGCTGAAGAAGACATGGAGCCTCTTGTTGGAAATCTTCACGAGGAGCTCGTTGCAGCAGAGGAAACCGCTCAAAGAAGCGTCTCACCGGCCCTAGACGTTGCGGATGCAGGTGAGTTTTTCCTAACACGAAAGCTTAAGGTGAGCTTTAATGGCGTTGCACATGTAGGGAATTTTATCATTAACCGGGGCAGAAGGTTATAGAAAGCATGTAATCCTCAAAGCAAGATTTAATGGCGCCTGTAACAACTGTACTGCACGGAAAACTTAAACTAACAAAGGCCTGTGAGTCCTATGCCATTTTTAATGGTGCAGCCGAGAATGTAGGAGACAATTTATCTGAAAAGCATGAGCGAAACAAGGAAATCTTCTAATTATCAAAACTTAATGGTGAAGCGAATATAATGTTGAAATTTTATCTGATTAGATTATCATGTTTGGGATGTAGATAGCAATTCTAAGGAAAAATGTTGCAAGATTTCATGGTGGAAGCGTCAAATTGTTCTCTGGCAACCACAGTCCCCGAAGTCTAGCGCAGTGTGGTCTATTGCCCTGGTGGTTGCAGTTGTGGGTGTTGTTGTAATAGGGCATCGGTGGCAACGTGAACGTTATCAAAATCAGAAGCTGAGATTTGAGCTTTCTGCCAAAGAAGAGGTAAGACTTTAGTTTAGTTGAAAGCTTTTTGCATTTTGTATAGAAACATTCATTAAGATGCATCTGTTTGCATATTGTTTAAAGCAGTTAACAATGTGCACTATACAGCATTCACGATTGTTCTTTAGAAAAGGCATTATACAGCTTGTTATAGATGCTATGGAACATGTTCTCAACACAATGCATCACATAACTCATCACAGACACACATTAGATATGTTCTTACTAATCATAGATTCTGTTGTGCATGGTTTTCACACACATTTTCATGTTGACCGCCTTGAAAGCTTTTGCATTATGTGTATGAGAGATGAATAGGAAGGATCATCCAGCTCATTTGAAATGCATTCACAATTATGGATTGAACCTGCACTTTGATGTTGTCCAACAATTTCCTTTCATTGTCATTGATTCTGTGGAGAGATTTGGCTTTGACAACATAGGAAATTAGGTGCAGCTGCGAATGTAGAGTAGCAAAGGCAAATATCAGCGTCAGATTTTTAAGACTGCAAGCTCTGTCGCTTAAGTATCATGGATATGTTTCAACATTTCTTAGAATGTCAAGCGGAGCTTTCAGGTATATATTATATGCTGAATGCCCTCTGTACAGTGTTACAGATAAACAAAGCTTGGCTTTCTGTTAGCACTAATGAGCTTATGTACTCTTTGCACTTTCAATTGATGGCCATTATGCCACCAGCATCTTCTTACTTTCTAAATTAGGTCCAGAACATAAGCAACCATAAGCAGAGCAATTGATCATGCATCACTGAACAGTGAAGGAAATGATTGCTGAGCTTGTAATTGGTGCATTTGCATGCTGGCCTGCTCATCTCTGTTATTCTGGTAGTTACTGAATCCACACGTATTTAACAGTATGACTTGAAAGCTGAGGTGATAACTGCCAGTTTTGTAACTGAAAGGCACATGGTGAGTGAAGACTCAAGGAAAGAGGCTGATATATAACCCTAATTGAAAATCAAGGATCAGCCAGCTCACTCGAACTAGCAGCAAATGCAAGCGATGGCAATGTGACCTTCGAAAAAACCATACCAAGAGGTGGCGAAGTTTTCTAGTGACAATGTCTTAGTGGCCTTGTGCAGTGAGCTTATAGCTAACCATGTAGTGGAAGCCTCACCTTAGACCCTCATGCTTTATGGATGTATTGCTACAAGCAAGGGCTCAAATTCTTCATAAAATAGTCTATCTACCCCAGATGGATGTAGACCAAGTTTTTTTCTATGTCTGCATCGAGTGTTCACTTACTATCCTAGGGATGCTATTGCTTCCTGACCGATTTGTGAAATATCATGGAATCACGTGTAAAGTTTTGGATAGTTACCATTGCTCATGGAATATGGGATTGCACTTACCACACGACACATGCAGAATAGGATTGTACATACACCATTACCTTAAATCAAGCATAAATTTTTACATCATAGAATGGATCTAGAGTTAAAGATGAAATCAAACACATGAAAGATGAATTCTAGCATCCATTACACATGAAATTAGCATTTCCAAGCATCATAGCCAAAGATGAACAACAGAGAGAATCCATATGTGTATGTAGCAAAGAGAAAGATACACAATGGTCTAAGTGTGTTAACCTCGCACCAAGAGGATGGCTTGAAAGCTAGCCATGAGCCTTGACCATAGATAGCCATCTCCATAGTAGGAGCATAGTTTCCACGAGTTTCGGAAACGGGGGTGCGGAGCACGGCGGGAAACGGAGTTTCGGAGTTTCGGCCTTCGGGAAGAAACGGGGAAACGGAGTTTCGGTTTTAGGGTTTAATACATACATATATAATTAATAAAAACATTACAAAAGCTTGAAAAATACATCTTTGCTCAAGTTCAATGTCAAAGACTCAAATGATAGATCAAAATTCAAAAATGACAACTGTAGGCTCAAGGCTCAAGCCTCAAAAGAGTCAATACAAAACAAGATCCATCATCCATCATCCATCATCCATAATCCATATGTATAGACTATAGTAAATACAAAACATGATCAAAAAATATCCATGTGGTTGGTAGGCTGGCAGCAGCCGTTAGCATGACAAAATCCTAGAGCTAAGTGCTCTAAAAATCACTCATCAAGATCATCCATGGAGGAGTCATCCTCCGACTCATAAGAGTCAGGCTCAGATGAAGAAATGGTAGGATCGTGGTCCTCTGCCTCTGAGAATGGGTGGTGCAGCGGGTGTTGTGGCTCGGCACTGTCAGCTCCTCATAAAGCAAGGGCTCATTCCGTGGGATCTCTGGGATGAACCTCTCCCTCCTGATGTCGATCTTATCCACATTCACCTGCGAAGGCTTCGGATGTCGGGCATTCCTCTCAGGAGCTGGAGGTTGCAATGACAAAACACCAACCGCTCTAGCTGAGCGGTACTCAGCCTATTCCTCTTCTTTGTATGGAAGAGGGTCGAAGTGCTCCAATTCCTCTCACATGGACCCGAACTGTAATCCTGTGAGAGCACTCGAATGGCGATGCGTTTCTGTTATTGAAATGCACATACAATTAGAAATTAGAACTAAGTGGAAACAAGAAAGATGCACATTTTACAGTGTACTATGTAAACTGTAGTTAAGGGTAGTGAATTACCAACGTGGGAGCACAATTTCCATACTTCTCCCACCATGAGACAGGCTGTAGAGCTGAGTCTCTCGAAGCTTTGCAATCTCTCGACCAAAGCTCCCTGTCTGGTTGCGAAAGGCCAAGAGATCATCCTCTATACATTTCAGCATGTGCACATTACTAGATGTCAAGTTCCTGATGTATGTCATGAAGCCTTCTTCTAGCTCCTCGTTCTCGTATTGCTCCTTATCTCGCCACAAAGGATGCAATACATGTGCTACTGCATGAATCAGCCTGTGAAACCAATCCCATCGCTGATTCCACACAGCCTTGATTTCATCAACCCTTTAGAGATCAAACCATAAGATAAAAAAGGACAAAAAACAAGAGTCAAGAGTCGAGACCAATGTAAAGACTCAAGAGTAAAATAAAGATAAGAAGTAAAGCAAGGGTAGCCATGACTGAGGAGACTTACTGCTCTGCTCTCAAGTAGTCTTGCTTGTTGAGAGCCTCCCCAATCTTGTCCATGTACTCGTATAAAAGGCCTAGAGTACTGCCCTCCATGTCTGTAATGCGTAACACTGTGTAGATGGGGTTGAGAGTTTTGATCAACCCCTCAACCTCTACCCACCACTCCGCTCTCATGACATCACGCACAAAAGCTCTTGCCTTGGGGCTCTCTCTCTCTCATCCCACTCTAGCCATTCATTTGAGTAGACAGTGCGTACCAACTCTCTGCGGACTCGCAGGAGTCTCTCAAGCACAATGAACATGTATGCAAATCTGGTGGCTGCAGGCTGCAATAGCTCAAGAGTGCTGTAGGCCCGATACATGCTCAAGACTTTGGCCTCTTCTTCACAAACTTCACCATGCTTCGTGCGGTGCAAAAGATGGCTTCAACCCATTGTATTTGACCTATGTCCTCAATCAATAAGTCGAGGCTATGTGATGCACAAGGGGTCCACACAATGGCTGGAAATTCATCCTCTAGCATAGAGCCCATAGACATACAATTACTTCCATTATCTGTCACCACCTGCACAACATTCTCAGGCCCAACTTGCACTATAGCCTCCCTTATATGTGTCCAAATAAATGCACCTGTAAAACTGTGAGACCTGGGAGGGAGGCATCAATGGCTTTCAAAAACATAGTGCCTTTGCAGCATGACACCAAGACATTGTATACATTTCTCTTGCGTACATCTGACCACCCATCACACAATACAGTGCAACCATACTTTTTCCATGTTTCCTTCAAGGGCTCTAGCTGCACTTCTATGCATGATTTTTCCCGCTTTAGCTCTCGTGTCCGCAGAGCCTCAGATGTAGGGCCATCCCACTCGCATCCAATGCGGCTGATGGCCCTCATGGTCTTCCTCCATTGATTTGTCTTGGCCACATGAAAGGGAATGGCACACCGTATGAACATCCAGGTGAGCTCCCTAGTTGCCTCTGCAATTGCTTGCTTTTGAAATCCTGCTTGGATGCTAGCCCTTTGTACAGTATTTATTGGAAGGGTGTCTTGTGAATGTGATACATCACCTGGCAAAGGAGTCCTCCTTGCATGCACACCCGACATTGAGGTAGAGGAGAAATCTGATCCTGTGTCTCTGCCTCTGGCCCTCTTTGCTGCTGCTGCTTGACTTGAACCAGCTTCATGCTCTTGACCACCCATTGCTGTAGATACTTCCTCTTCGGGAATGGCCAAACGCTTTAGCCTCCACATTTCAAGGCTTTTCCGAACATCTAGAGGAACAGAGGGGCATGGCCCTACATCTTTGTTTGGAACATGAGCAAGATGGTCCTTCACACGGGTGTGACTCCCCGTTTTGCCCAACCCACAATATTTACATCTCCATTTCCTGGAGCCACCAGATCCTGCATAACCCCCCACTTGCTCCACATGCTGCCAAAAAGGATCCGTAGTCCGAGCCATGTTACTTAACTTACTTGTGCGGTTCGAGGTCGGAGACTCGGAGAGATTCGAGAAGTGGAGGCTGTTTTTCTGGTCCTGCAGGCTGCGAGCAAGGTGCTACTCCTCCTTGCTTGGTAGAGTTTAGATGGCAAAGGTGGAGGCCCCAAGTAGAGAGGTAGAGGGCGTGGTAGAGGGCTGATGTGGAGGTAGAGGGGTAGAGGGCAAGGTAGATGGGTAGAGCAGCTCCAAACAGGCGGCGGAAACAAGGCGCAAAATGCCGGCGAAAGAGAGCACGCGGGTTTCTAAACCCTGGAAAAAATAACACCTTGGAAACGCCGTTTCCAGAAACGGAAACGTTTCCGAAACGTGGAAAACGTTTCCATGTTTCGGTGGGCTAGAAACGGCGTTTCTGGAAACTATGAGTAGGAGCCAAAGGTACAATGGAATGTCCAAGATTAGTAAAATGACAAAAGGTTCTATCCATGTGCCTAAGGCCCTATTTATAGTGTTTTACCCATGGGCCCATTTACATGTATGCTATAGGTTCATGACACATCAACATTGGATGTATGCTGTGGCCAATCTTCCTTACGCTTGAACAGATATTATATGCTATGGATAATGGCACGCTATGGCACGCTGTCCAGTTGCTTGCTGCACATGTCTGGGATATATCATGGAGTTGTGTGTGATATTGGGCACTTACAGCGTGGATACACTTCAACAAATATGCCATGTTATGTTTTCTTATGCCTGGGATTCTTTGTACGTAAATGAAATATCGTGGAACCATGTGTAAAATTTTGGCTACTCGCCAGTGCGATACATTTTACCAGATATTCTTCTTTTGGCGTGCTTGTGAATACTATGTGAAACCTCCATTGTGCATATTCTTTTACAAACATTCTAAGTTTGCACGGAATTGTTTATGTGATTTGGGGTACTTATGCCTGAACAGATATTCTTTGCCTGCACTGGTTTTACCCTTAGATTATATGGTGTTCTGTCAGATTTCTGTATGTGCCTGTGAAAATATCTTGGAATCATGTGTGTTTCGGGTACTTAATAAGACACAAAATATGGAATCTTCTTTATATCTTGCTCTGAGTTTTTTCTTCTAGACCAAATGTTCAGTTTTGGTTTAATCCTGACCCTGGCATTGTGATGTGGTGTAGAAACTGAATGACTTGATGTACCAAGTGAATCGCATGAAGGAAGCCATGACAGGGCGTCACAGAGTGGGAGTGACGAGAAACTCAGTCTTCTAGAGCAATCAAGGCATGCGTATTGTTATTCACCTTCCTTGCATCACTTGTTCTCTTTTCTTTGTAGATGTGCTCGGTGCAGGTTTAATAAGGCTGCCATATCAGCAGGTTCTGCAGCTGGACAGCATTGCCTTATTTTTCTTCAAACTGCCTTTCCATACCTGGACCTATGTCTGCCAAGGCCGAGGATATGGAGGATCATGATGGAGTAGAATTTTTGAAATTTAAATCCTTAGTGTACAGCATCCCAGATGAGGTACCAGTCAGGTTTTTGGAGAGACTGTGGTACAACTACTTTTGACTGCTGAAAGTATAGATTCATTGACACAGTTCGATAGTCACTCATGTCTAGTTCTAAGGTTTTTGGGCCTACAATACCTATCTTATAGTCTAGAGCGGTGGACTTTGACTATCTTCATGTAAATGTCAAAACTTTCTGAAAAAAGGAGTAAAAATTGTACCAAAAAGAAATCAGGCTTTCTTTTTCAAACTGAAGTTCTAGCCTTGAAAAAGCCCCTGATGGCACATATAGAAACATGTCTTCTTCATTTCACCCAAATGTATACTCTCTCTCTCTCTCTTTCGCTAATGCACGTATACACACATTGGCTTAAACATATTTATTGACATATCATAGCTATTTTTCACTTTCATTATGCTTTGATTAGGTCATAGGATAGGGAAACTGTGCATCTCGAACCACAGTACTCAAAACATTGTGTATCTTCACCGGTCTTATGGTATGACATTAATAAACCTCTCTCTCTCTCTCTCTCTCATATCATATCATGTGCTGGGTTGAAGCAGTTTATGCATTGTGCTGTTAGTGGTTCGAGTCCAATTCCTGGACTTTTTGTGTCATATGCAGCATTTGTGGTCTATGACGCAAAAGAATGCTCTCTCTCTCTCTCTCTTCCCACCCCCCCCCCCCCCCCCCCGCGCGGTGTGTGTGCACGCGTGTGCTAATATGAATTCTGTTCTTATTTTGATGAGTGATACTTGAAAAACTGTTTTGAGGAGTTTACACACCTGTAAATACTGAGTAGGTTGTTATGTTTTGTAGTGCTTCTCCATACCTGCAGGAATTCAGTACTCTTTTTGTTTGTTCAATATCCTCCTCCCCACTGGTGATTGTAATCTTTTTGTGCTAGAAAAGTAGGGCGTGGTCCCATGTTTTCTGCAAAATCTATAGGACTGGTACAGGTGGACGACTGTTGGTACCCATGTACTGGCACGAGTGTTGTTTTGTGTGAAAGTTGTAGCTGATAACTTTCCATCTTAAAGTAGTTCACAGAGCATAGCTGTTGAATCCCCCATCTACAACTTGCATAACTTACATGAACAACTTACATGAACAATATGTCCAGTCGAAGCCATTTTTAATCAAGAGTGGCTAAAGTGTTGTGTTTGTATCCATATATATGTACATGCAAAGCCTTGTTCTCGTATGACTTTGGGCTCGTCCACATCCATGACACAATCATGTTGGGTTCATCTAGAAGGAAGGAACCTTGGGGGTTTCATCCATGTATTGAGACATGCTAAGCTTCATTGTCCAACATACTATGAGCATTGAGGGTGATATGACTGAACAAAAAGGGGATTGGTCCTTTTTGTAGAGACAGATTATGATGATCAGAGAAGTGTTGCCCTCTACTTGAGATTTCTAGGCTCAGACAGATACAAGCACTTGCAGATGGGTTCCAGGCTCTCTTTATTTCTTACTTTCTAAAGAGTGGCCACATAGAGTGCCAAAGACGGATGACATTAGCTCACAAGGCTTCTCAAAGCTCAGCTCTAGGCCTGCCCACATGTGACATGTCTAAGACTTGCTGCATCCTGCTGACCAAGAATCAAATCTGCCTAGGAGAGGTAGGCCTCTATTCCTTTCTCAGCTACTTATACTCGTAAGTCCAAGATCAACAAAGCATTCATAAATGTGTCCAAGTCTTCTGTGTAGACTTGACATGTTGCCTCAGTTGTGTACATACATTCCTTGTCTTGAAAGATTTTAGACACCAAAAAAATTTATTTGGCAAACAAGTGCTTGCTTGTTCAGAGGATTTACATAGCGTGCAGGAAAGAATATAGGTGTGAGGAACATATTATATATGGGGGCTACGTAGGTTTTATTTGTTAAGCGAGAGAAAAACTTATTTTAAATTTTTGTACATAAGCATATATGCCATCTGGTTGAGATGGCCGAGTTGGTCTAAGGCGCCAGATTAAGGTTCTGGTCCGAAAGGGCGTGGGTTCAAATCCCACTCTCAACATAAAGATAATCATACGAACTTTTTAATTTAAAAGTTAATCTCAACGGGCGGTTTATGAAAGTATAGAATTGTTTTTTGAAAATATAGAATGTTGTGGTCCGAGTAAGAAAAGTGAAGTTGTGGTCCAAGTGGTTGAGGCAGTGAAGTGGTCTATCTGGGTTCAAATCCCACTCTCAACATAAATATATTCATTCGAACTTTTTAATTTAAAAGTTAATCTCAACAGGCGGTTTATGAAAGTATGGAATGCGTTTGACTGGTTTTTTGAAAATATAGAATGTTGTGGTCCGAGTAGGAAAAGTGAAGTTGTAGTCCAAGTGGTTGAGGCAGTGAAGTGGTCTATGTGGTAGGATAACCTTTCCATAAAGAGGCTGCAGTCTTTGCTTATATGCTGCTAATCACTGATGTCGAGGCTACTAATCCTCCCTCCATACCCTTGCCGAAGACTCCCTTTTACACAAACATAATGGAACCTTATCTCATCAACATAATGGAACTTGCGACTGTGAGCTCCACAAGGTCAAACAATAACAGAATACTGTGATCTCGTGTCATGAATCTGCACAATTCTCTCTCTCTCTCTCTCTCTCTCTCTCTCTCTCTCTCTCTCTCTCTCTCTGACCCCAAGTTAGCCCATTAGACTTCCCCCTCTTCACAATATTCTCTCTGTCTTCCCGGGGTAGCCTATTTTGGCCGTCTAGCATCCCCCCCCTCCTCCTGCCTTATAAAATAAGTCGTCTAGCTTCCCCCTCTTTATGCTTTGTAGCCCATACCACTAGGCCCATTCGGCATCGAACCCTTGCCCCCTGTGGTCCCACACTTTACCTTTTATGACTAGGCCAATCACAAGCTTGTGATAGGGCCCTATTGATTTTACTTTATACTCTGTCCGTTTGTGTGAATTGCCATCCCTTTTTCTGGGCGCCCTTTGGATTTCTTGAGCCAATGATTGTGAAACCCCTCTTACTTTTCACTATGTATATACACACTCTCTCTATATCTATATAGAGCACATGTGTTCTACACTCTAGAGAGAGAGAGAGAGAGAGAGAGAGAGAGAGAGAGAGATGAAAGCATGGATAGTATGCATGGTAGTCTAGGGGAGGAGGATGTGTGCATTTTAAGGCTTGGGAGGAGTATCAAAGCGGATGGGAGCAACATCTTAAGACGACATCATAACTAGCCTTAAAATGTTGAACGTGTATCACCCTATAGTTAAAAGAGAAAGCATCATCATCATCATCGAGTAGAAAGGGAATGTACATTTTTTTTCATTCTAGGGTAGGAGTTGTAGGATCTATGTCTAACTTTTCCAAAAGGACAAGATATAGGACTATAAGGACAACGCACATCTTTCATTGTTGGTACATCTCATTGGATTTCCTTGCTTATCATTCAAACGAGGTTGGATAGATGTTTGGGATATTATTTTTACCAAGTACAACATCAATCTTTTTCACCATGGATTGAAGAGGAAATTGTAATTTTGACCAAGCATTTTCCTTCTCCCAGCAAGTTAAGAATTTTTTAAAAAAAAGATTGAACAAGCTCGAGCTAAGCTGAACCTATCTTTTTTGAAACCCTCGTTGGAGTTGACATGAAACTTAGTCCTTTTTCAAAACTTGGGTTAGAGTTGTCATGAAATTCAATCACAATGTTAGAATTGTCATGAAGTTCCTTCATCATTCGGTGGAGAGGGGTTTGGCCTCTCCCATTGTTTGCTAGTAAGACCCCTTGAAAAAACAAGTTGATAGTTGGAGATGGCCTTACACAGTTATTTTTTGAAATCATTTCAAATTTATCCTCACCACACTCATAATTCTAAATGTAGTCACCTAATCTAAAGTCTATCAACTCACATATGTAAAAGCTATACCAAGGACTATTTTCCAGTCACATAAATATTTGCTTACATTATTAATATACAAAGAAAAGCATTACAAAAGATCTAAATTTTATTTTTATTTTGTCGATCTATAAGCTTTTGACCTTTAAAGTCACATCATGCATCACATAGTCTTGACTAGTAACCAAAAACCTAAATAGAGCCCATATATGTAAAGGAAACTAACCTCAAGGGCCACCTACCACTTTCCGCACTATTATCCATGAGAGAAGAGGTAGGAAAAGGTCACTTGGGAGCTTTGACTACATCCCCAGTAATCCTAGTGATAAGTTCAATATGTGGCATGAGGTAGGGAAAGGTCACCTAGGAGCTTTGACTACGTTCCCAGTAACCCTAGTGATAAGCTCAATATGTGGCATGAGCTTTGAAATGTGCTAGCTTTTGTTAGGGGTGGAATGGAGTGAAAAATGTTAGTTGTTGTAACCTCTTTGGGATCACGTTATTTCAGGATATTTTATTTTGGAGGCGTCGTTTATTTATATCATTTACCTGGATTAATGTGTTTAATCAAGCTGGTGCGTTGGTATGATATGGTCAGAATTAATGTGTTTAATCACTTGTGTACATTGACTATTATTATTTTGGATGTAGGCGAAGAATGAGTGACGGGGATTATGTGTTAATCCACGAGTGGAACATGTTGGACCACTATGAGATATTTTGGAAGACATGTGAATACCTTTATGGTTTCATATTTAGGCATCTATATTTTTGTAAGGCTAAGGCCTCATACCTTTGTACATACCAAATAGTATTTTATACTTTTGGTAGGTCTAAGACTTTATATTAATGCTTGCTATATTTTTATAGAGGTTGCACACTCATAAACTCAAAAGCACTTGCTTGTGCTTTGTTTTTGGAATTGTCTTTTTGAAAAGCAAGCGCTTTTTCTAATACATATAAATATGGGAGAGTGGTATAAGGGCCACACTCTACCCAGGAAGATTCAACCCACTCGTATGGATGGTGACTTCTACTCAATCTCTCTCTCGTGTGGATGGTGACTTCTACTCAATCTCTCTCTCTCTCTCTCGTGTGGATGGTGACTTCTACTCAATTCACCATCCACTCGTGTGGATGGTGACTTCTACTCAATCTCTCTCTCTCTCTCTCTCTCTCTCTCTCTCTCTCTCTCTCTCTCTCTCTCTCGTTTACTTAATTTGGTTTATTTAAGGTTTATGTTTTTAATTTATGCAAGTATATGTTATGCTCTAATTTTTGTATTGAGAAATTAGAGTTTCCTTCTCCAAGTATCTTAAGGTCCTGACAATGGTATCAGAGCTTTGGGGACTACTTACAAGGAGAAGGATTTTTGAAGGAAAATTCAAAAGCAAGGTTTACACAATTTACTTGACACGCAAAGAAGATCGAAGGTATAATTTTTAGAATTTCTAAAGCTTCAAAACAAATCGAGTAATATTACAGGAAGAGGAAAAGCCTACAAAAAGTTACACATATGTTCATTAAACAAGTGTTTGTACATCATGGTTTACCAAAGATTATTGTTTCAGATAGAGATAGGAAGTTTTGTAGCGATTTTTGGACTACATTGTTTGATAATCTTGGTACAAAGCTCAATTTTTCTATTGCTTTTTTCACCCTGAATCCAATGGACAAACTGAAGTAACAAATAGCATAATAATTAATTTACTTTGATCTTATGTCTCATCTCAGTCTTAAGCAGTGTGATAAATATTACTATATTTTACAATTTGCATATAATAATTGTCCTCATCACATTGCTACTAAGAAAGCATCATTTGAGATAGTGTATGGAAAGACTTTGCCTACTCCTATGACTAGACTTTCACATTCTATAGAGGCTGCAGATTCCTTTGTTAGAGGATTTGACCAAATTCATGATGTAGTAAAATCAAACATTTAAAAGTCTCAAGAGAAATACATAGAGACCAACCTTGTAGTTAAGTTACCTTCTAGATTTTATGGACCTTTCAAGAGATAATAGCAAAGATCAATGATAATGCATATAAGTTGGAGCTACCTTCTACTTGGCATATTCATGACTATTTTCATAAATTTAGTCTTTTGAGACCATTTAAAGGACCTCTACCATCTCATCCTACACATTAGAACAACCTTCTGAATTGGTAGATGAAGAAGAACATCTTGTGTCCGAGTTATGAGACCACCACCACTACACGCATGACTGACACTTATGTCAAGTATCTTGCGACCTTTAAGAATCATCTTATTGAAGATGCTAAATGGATGCCGTAAAAGTTTTTCCGTTCTTACCAAAATCTCATCCACTCTTATCATCCATGCAATTGAGGTCAATTGCAACCCGAGCAAGAGGGAATATTAGTCGTAACCTCTTTGGGGATGCTCATTATTTTATTTCAGGATTTTTTTATTTTGGATACACCTTTTATTTATATCATTTACCAAGATTAATGTGTTTAATCAAGCTATATGCACTGGAATGATATGGTTAGGATTAATGTGTTTAATTGACAATGGTGTGCATTGACTATTATTATTTTGGATATAGGCGAAGAATGAGTGGTGAATTATGTGTTAATCACACGAGTGGGAACATGTGTTGGACCACTATGAGATATTTTGTAAGACACGTGAACACCTTTATGGTTTCATATTTAGGCATCTATATTTTTGTAAGAATAAGGCCTCATACCTTTGTACATACCAAATAGTATTTTATACTTTTGGTAGGCCCAAGACTTTATATTAATGTTTGCTATGTTTTTGTAGAGCTTGCAGGCTCTCATAAACTCAAAAGCACTTACTTGTGTTTTGTTTTTAGAATTATCTTTTTATGAGTTATGACATGAATCTTGGTCCAAACCCTAAATGAGTTTCCTTGAAGCTGTCAGTTTGTCTTGTATCAATGTTTTTTTGTAACTTGTGAAGCAACTATCTTTACCTTGTAAGCTAACTAGCATTTGGAATATTTTATGGTTTTACAACCATCTTCCCTTATGACAGAGGAAAATTGTTTAAATAGTGTAAACTATATTAAAGTACTTACCTTGCAAAAACTAGTTGTCTAAACTAGTTTTTGCACTTTAAATTGCTTAAATAGTGTAAAACATTTTAGATTACTTACCTTGCAAAAACTATTAAATAGTGTAAACTATGTTAGAGTTCTTACCTTGCAAAAACATTTTAGAGTACTTACCTTGCAAAAGCTATTAAATAGTGTAAACTATATTAAAGTAGTTACCTTGCAAAAACTACTTTAAATTGCTTACATGGTGTAAAACACTTTATTGTACTCACTTTGCAAAAACTATTAAATAGTGTAAATTATGTTAGAGTACTTACCTTGCAAAAACTAGTTGTGTCGTTGAGGACTTTCAATCATACCGCTCATTTTGGAAATATATTAGGCCACTAGCTCCTTGCTTCTCATCCTTCCATCATCGAGGAAGGCCTCTACGATTTAAAGAAGATTTTCCCTCTCTCTTGCACCAAGAATGATTAAAAAGAAAAATGGATACTTCCTCACTCTCACAAACATTAACAACTAGCTTGTATGAGAAAGAAGCATACAGAGAATTGCACACATACAAATACTCATATGAATTACTCTATTGCTTCAATGGGGAGCTTTACTACTTGTTTGAAAAAAAATCAAGAAGAACAACCAAAGCTCTTTACAATTCACTTATATACAAGGGGTTACAATTCACTTATATACAAGGGGTTACATTCACACTAGCCTAGCCTAGAAAGTAATCTTTTCCATTATACTAACTCAAATAGCCATTATAAATGAAGAGTTTTAAGCTTCCCATTGGTCATTAAGCTCACTATATGCAGCTACATCATAATACATGCTACCTTTTACAAGAGTGCAGAGCATGCATTCTTTGTTTGGAAGGTCGTTATGGTTAAATAAAATGGTTAACATACTAGGGAACCAAAAGGGACCACAAATGTGGAGCCGATCATTAGTAAAAGGCATGTCCTATGAGGACATGGCAAAAGTAAAACCCAAGCTTGTAGCATAAAAATGAGGGAAAAAAAAGTTACCTCATGTGAACAAGTTGGGGCATTACTATGAAAGTGATGAGACCAATGCAGTGCTACTAGTGGTACATAAAAACCATGGGGTCACAAAAAACAACAATAGAAATAGATGTCAACATTATCATTAAGCATTATTGGGAGCTTTGGAGAAAACCACCCATGGAGGAGACTAATTAGATTGCAAAATGGATTGGCTGAACTATAGCTAAACTCTTTGAACTCTTGAGAGATGAAAAAGTTGAGCATTTGGTTTGAGCTATCATCATCTACTATAGTAATGAACTTTCACAAGGAACCATGATCCTATGATGTGATACACTCAGAAATAAGGACTAAAATATAAAGGTGAACTTGCGAACATGGAAGGTTCACTTAATGGTTGGGGGTTCCTAGTAGATACCATGGTTAGGACCACTTTAGTCAATGTGTGTCATACTTTCGTCACACTATGGAAAACACTATGGAAGATGAATATTATGAATTGGAGTTATCATCACACTTTGAAAGATGAACATTATGAGTCAGAGTATGCACCATCACCTAAACCTAAGGATGCCAAGAATTGAATGCATCTTCGATTGATGTACTTCCAAAGTCAAGACCCATGGCCGGTGGGTAGGGGAATCACAAAATGCCTAATTGCCAAGCAAGAATCTCGACTAAACCTTCTTAGACTCATTCATGTTTAAGTATAAATCAAACATGTTTGGATTTGATAAATATAAAAATAAATTTAATGACATAGCCAAGTCAAAGCTGATGGTGAAGCCCATCTCAAGGTCAATGCAAATCCCATATTTGTTCTAAATGTGTAAGCCATTGAAGCGTTGAGAAAAAAATTTGTTTTCCTAAGGACCTCCACTTATTTTTATAACTACTTTCACATTAATAGTTCTTAAGCTAAGGAACTTTAGGGTTTCAAAACTCCCCACCCACCACCACTAATGATGTTTATGTGGAGATCTACTAATAACCTCTCTCTCTCTCTCTCTCTCTCTCTCTCTCTCTCTCTCTCTCTCTCTCTCTCTCTCTCTCTCTCTCTCTCTCTCTCTCTCTCTCTTACATTGGCTATTAGGTATTGTTGTCAAGGGATACATTACAAATTTGATGGTTGAAAGAGCCGTGGAGCTATGTTTTTTTTTCTCCCCTTGAATGTTGCTCCTTGGTTGAAGCACCTCAGTGCTACACATAGGTCAAATTCTCTTCGTCAGTTGTTGTCAGTTTGTTGGAATTGTGGTTTATGATCTTGAGCTTTACTTTGCCCACCCTTTCCTTTTTGCATGCAACACTTGGGAAGTTGTGTAGATAGATTATGTTGCCGAATTATTCTCGAGATCCTCGTCTTCTAGCTAAAATTTAGACTCTCGATTTTTTCATTAGGGTGACTAGGAATCTTCTTAATTCTGTGCCAAAATTTCACAACTTTTTTAGTGATCTCTTTGGTTTTTATGTTGCCTTTTTCTTTTTGGCTTTGTTTTTGGGTACTCTAAGTGCCTTACCTTTTTCTTAACTCTGGCTTCTTTAAATAAAAATTTTAAAATTTCCCTTCTCTTACCTGGCCCCTTCTCCTTTAAAAAAAAGAATTCTATAGTGCTACCATCATTTTGGGGCTGTTTTAAAACTACCTATGCCATACTTGTCGGTGAAGTTGACATGCTAAGAATCAATGTTGAAATGATAAGAGGGCCACAAAATTGACATAGCACATCAAGGCTTGAGGTGAAGTGAGGCCCGTCAAAGTTATTCTGGCACAGATTCATGTGGTAGGGGCAACCATGAGTTGTTTGAGGGCTAGGTCCATGAGTGCCAACATTTATGTGGTGGCTTTTGAAGTTGGTATGTTGATTTTGAAGGAAATGCAAGAAGGTGATGGGGGTCAAAGATATGCTATCTTAGGGCCTAGTCCAAGAGCGCCAAAGCTGAATTGGTAGCCTTAGAATTTAATGTGGCATATAAAGAGGGACCCTCAAGGGTGGGTTTGCATTAGAGGAAAAGTTAACGTTGGTAGGCCCCCTCAAAGAGGAAGGAGAGCATAAAAGTGCAAGAATGATGTGGATCATGAGGGGAAATGAGGGAATATATTAATAGGTGGGAAGGGGTCTCAAAAATGACATGGAAAGCAAGGGGGTGAGTATTTAAGGCGTGAGATGAAGATTGAGATGATGGGTGATGGAGGTGAGGTTGGGGTGCATGGCATGATGGGGGACTTTTGAGAAGAAGTGGCAAGGATTATTTGAGGGGACATGGGATTGCTAGAATAGTGCTTTAAGTGGTGGTGGTTGAGGTGAAGTGGGTGACCAAGCATGGAGAAGTAGTTGAAGACAATACCAAGGAGTCATTTTTACTAGTCTCAGCATGCCCCCCCTCACCACAACTATTATGTGACGAAATACATAATGGACAAGGGGAATGTTTACTAGTCTCAGCATGCCCCCCCCCCCTCACCACAACTATTATGTGATGAAATACATAATGGACAAGGGGAATGTTTTCCCCCCAATAAAATGAGGAGTCCCATCAGGAGTAACAAGGCTCCTGATCTTGGGGGGAAAGATTCCCCTTGTCTAATTTGGATCATCATGGTCTTGGGGGTTTTGAATTATCAATTTGATGCAAAGTACAACATGTCATCTCTTGCATGATTTCTTATTGTTGATGTGGTGACATAGAAGAGAATGTAATTGTGACACATCACATTCCTACAAAATGTGCTCGTCGTTTGATGGTGTGACTCTCAAGGCAAGGTTAGAGATACATGTCAGACTTTTGGGGAATGAGAATTTATGGTGAAGTTAGGTGAACTTAAAATTAGAGATTCCAATTCATGTATAAAAATGAGCCTGATGTGATGGCCCATATTTGAATTCTAAGCCCCCATGATCACAATGGCTAAAGTGTGGAAGAGGCTATATTCCTTAGTAGATTATGAAGTAAGGAAGCATAAGAAATAAAGGAAGAGACTTAGTGGCAAAACAAAGAGGCTATTATGGTGAGTGACAAGGTGTTCTTGTGTCAAGGGGGAGGTAGTTTGGGAGGCTATACACCAATGGCTTATTAGTGTGAAGCTAAGAGGTGTGCAACAACCAAACAAGGTGTGGGTGGACAATCATGTAGTAAAACAATTATGTCGATAGGCATGGTGTCAAAACCAAGAAGAGCTTTATCAAGCATGGGGGTCATGCAAAAGATAGTGACTATCATGGTGGTTGTGTATTTGAATAATGGACGGCATCAGGGTTAATGGGCAATCGACTTAGAAAGCTTGGCTATTGAGGATATTAAAAGACATTAGCAACTAACCTTATAAATAACATGTATAATCATAAGAAAAATAGAATATTCGTTGTTTATCAATAGTTTTATCCCATAAACCCAGTTTGGGCCACTTTAGTAAGTCGCTTGTGGTGGGACTTATTGGTCACATAGTGATACAGATCTAAATTTCTAAGGAGATAGAATTTAAATAAATTTGCAAGAATTGATTTAACTTTAAACAATTCATCAAACATCACATGATCATGACCAAAATATTCAAAAACAAATAAAATACTTAGCTCATAAAGATTCGGCTCCAAGATTGGGTGCAATCATCCCCCCTCATGTGTGTATGGCCTATTTTCCCCCACACATGAGTATTTTTGAGATACTTTATTCCAATTTAGGCCATAGCCTCCAAAAATACAAAAAGGGTGCTTTTCTTGCACGACACTCTCTTATCTTCAAAAATATAGTGCCCATAAATTGAGGCTTGGGTTTAAAGCAAATCACACTTTACCAAATATTAAAGATCAAGTCTATGCTTGATAAACTATGGCTTTTACAAAATAAATCAAAATGTGCACAAGCTAGCACCTGTATATACAAAGCTTGTTTACAAAAATGGTGTGCCAAAGTAATAAATTTGTACTTCTCTTCAATCCTCCGAATCCTCTTCACATATAAAATAACCAACAATAAATTGGTGAAATAAATATTCCATAAGCATACAAACCATCATCACACACATATTTGCTAGGCGTAAGTAACCCGAGAATCACCCCTACATATGAACCAACTGAAACAAACATTGGAGACCCCAAGCATATGTCAATATCCACCAAACATATTAATATTTATAATGGTATCACCCATGATATAAACATAATTTGGCATGATGTAAAGATAATCCAAGCGTCCCCAAATTATCTACCCAAATTATCTAAGAGGGTAGAATAATATTTTTAAGAGGTCTTAAAATATATTCCCATAGCATTCCCTCGTGTGCTTGAGTTTGCAATTGCCCTCAATTGCCGGTTTAGGGAAAGCACGAAAGTATTTCTCAGGCACCCATCTTGCATCTTCACGAGGATGATTTTTGAAAGTTATTAAATATTTGCTATATTGGTTTCCAGGACGAGTTGGTGTGATTTGATGGTCAATGATAGTATCTAGGAGTAAAATTTCTTAGTCTCCTTCAATAAGAGGTGGTTCTTCATATACTGAATAAGTGGGAAGTTTTCGTTTGAGCTAACATGAAATGAATTATGAATGTGCCAATGAGAAGGTAATTCAAGTTTATATGCAACATCATTAATTTTGTGGATCACTTTAAAAGGTCCATAAAATCTTAGTGCAAGCTTAACAGTTGTTAGGAATTTTTCAACACTTTTAAGTCGATGTTTTTCAATTTTCAAAAGTACAGTCTCCAAGTTCAAAAGATATAGCTTTACGTTTACGATTTGCTTGTTTAACATACTTTTCTTGAGCATGAGCAATGGAATGTTTTACGTCATTCAGAATGGTCGTAAAATCAATAGTGAATTGATCAGTAGCTTCGATTTTGTAAGAAAGTCTAGTTGCCGGAATAGGCAAAAGTTTTCCATACACGGTTTCGAAAGGTGCTCAATCAGCTAAATGAGGAGTATTATTGTAAGCAAATTGGAGAAGATGAATGTACTTATCCCATAGGTTAGGTTGTTGGGCAACATAAGCTTTGAGTAGATCTAAGATAGTGTTATTAGTAACCTCAGTTTGTCTACTTGTTTCCGGATGGAAAGCTGTTGAGAAATCTACTTTAGTGCCTATGTTGGAGAATAATGTGATCCAAAAATTACTACAAAATCTTGAATCTCTGTAAAAAACAATGACTTTTGGCAAGCCGTGATGTACAAAGATTTGTTTGATAAACATATTCATGGCTTGTTGAGAAGTCAAAGTTTTCTTACAAGGTAAGAAGTATGCTTGCTTACTTAAACGATCAATTGTTGTCCAAATCATATCGTTATGACTCGATATAGTAGGCAAACCTGTGATGAAGTCCATGGATATTTGTTCCCAAGTATCATTAGGAAGATAAGGAGTCCTTGGGTTTTACCTTTGTAGCTTTTAATTTTTTGACAAACAGAACATTCAGTCACAAATTTTGCTATATCTTGTTTGAGACGAGGCCAAAAGAATTCCCTCAATACTAATTGTAAGGTAGCTGAAACACCTCGATGACCCATGTATGGTGGTTGATGCATTTCTTCCAGTATGAATTGTCTGAAAGGTTGTGTAATACACAATATTTTTTGGGAGAAAAGATAACCATCATGGCATGAGTAATCGCCAATAGGGTTCCAATTGTTGTCTCTAAGATTAGTCCAAATTTCAGAAAAATTTAGGTTTGTATCATAGGACTTAATGGTTGACTTTGAATAACAAAAATGTTGTGAATACTAGGAAATCTACTTAAGGCATCAGCCATAACATTTTCTTTGCCTAGTTGATATTGAATCATGGGTTGGAAACTTTGGATAAATGAAGCCGCCCATTTGATATGATGTCGATTAGAGATCAATGGTTGAGTTAACAAATGATGAATGCTTTGATGGTCTGTCTTAATTAAGAATTTAGATCCCATTAAATAATGTTTCTAAAGTCTTAAAGCATGGACAACTGCAACTAATTCTTTGTCATATGTACTATAATTTCTTTCTGTTGGTTTAAGCTTACAACTTTCATAAGCAATTGGATGTCCATCTTGCATAAGAACAGTACCAAAGCCTTGTCCAACCACTAGCATCAGTAATAACTACAACGAGAAACGATCGTTGAAAATTTGGTAATGTAAGAACTGGTGCATTGGTCAATGCTTTCTTAAGTTCAACGAAAGAATGATCCTGTCGAGTAGTCCAATTAAAATGTCTAGCTTTCTTAAGAAGTTTAGTCAAAGGATGTGCAATATATGCAAAATTTCTAACGAACTTCTTGTAGTAGCTACATAATCCGAGAAAAGATCAGAGTTTGTGAATATCACATTGTGTTGGCTAATTAGTAATGCTTTCAATCTTTTTAGGATGTACTCTAATACCATCATTAGAGACAATGTGTCCTAGATATTCAATTTCTTCTTGGAAGAATTTTTGCTTTTCAGGATTGACATAGAGTTGATTCTCTTGTGAAGAAGTAAGAATACTTTTTCTAAAACACTACAACAAAGTTTTGATATTTCAAGAATATCCTATTCATCATTCTGTTGAAAGTAGCCAGAGCATTAGTCAAATCAAATGGCATAACTAAAAACTCATAATGGCCAGTTTGGGTCCTAAAGGCAGTTTGGGTCCTAAAGGCAGTTTTGTAGATATCTCCTTTGTCCATTCGAATCTGATGATAACTAGGCTTTAGGTCGATCTTGATAAAGACTCGGGCTCCTTTAAGTTTATCTAGCAAGTCATCCACTCGAGGTATTGGATATTGATTCTTAACAGTAATTTTGTTTAGTGCACGATAACCGGATACACAATCGATGTACCATTCTTCTTTTTAAGAGAAGAATTGGAGCACAAAATGGAGAACTACTGGGTCGAATCAATTTCTTATCTAATAGTTCCTCATTGAATGTCCTTCTGCTCAAGCATGTTAACTCTATAAGGAGCTTTACATGGTGGTGAGCTACTAGGAATTATTTCAATTTTATGGTCTTCTGGACGAGGTCTTGGTGGTAAGCTAGGTGGTAAGTTGTCTATGAAACAATTAGAGAATTTAGAGATCAAAGGGTCATGAGACATATTTGATTTGGAGTCCTGGGCAGTACGTTGGTTGACAAAAATAAAAAAGTCTTCTCCTTTTTTCGTACAGCTCTTTTTGCTTGAGTATGAGTAAAAAATGGGCCTAATTCACCTTTGTTTTGGCACTGCAGACAAATTTCTTGGTCATCTTTTATTAACCAATATGGTATGGGTGTCATAGTCAATATGGGGGTCATGCTCGTCTCTCCATGGCATACCTAAGATGACATCCACACCTTGTGAAGGTGCCACTAGGAATGTTCTCTTTTCTTTTAGTGAACCCATTTGTAATTCTATATCTTTGACCTCCTTGGTGCATTTGTACTTAGTACCTTGAAATGCAGCTTTTACATTGTAGCTAGAGTACGATGCATCTAGGTTAAGTATTTTCAATGCTTTCTCAGAAATAAAATCATGTGAACTACCATCATCATGCAATATAGAAATTTATTTTCCTTTTATTTTCCCTTAAATTTTTAATCAAGCATGAATTGAAAACTTACCTTGATCTGAATAGTCAGGAGGATCAGAGTTACCCTCTTGCTTGAAAGAATCTTTGTCGTCTTCTTCAATAACGTTGAGTCGAGCCATCGATGTGGAATTCTTCTTTTTGTCAAGGCAATCCTGTGCGAGGTGTCCTTCCTTATGACAATTGTAGTATCTAAAGATTCGATTCTTTGGTTGTCCATTCAAAGGTTTCCTGTTATTGTCCTTCCGAGTACCTAGATTTATCCTGCATCTTGAAATCTCTAGATATAGCTGTTTTACATTTTGAATTTAGGGCAAGGTCCATAGTAGTGCTAAGGTCATATGGATGAAACATGTTAACGTCAGCCCTAATGGTAGACTTAAGTCCTTTAATGAATTTTCTAGTTGCTCTTTTCCCTTGACTTTTTCAAGTACTTGAACTTGTAAAAGAATATACCAAAATTTGTCGATATAAGTTTGGACATTCTCTTTATCAATCTGGCATAGAGTGTCCCATTGTTGTCGTGCTTTAGCTTTGTACTACGATGTTAGAAAATGTTTCTTTAAGAGTTTCTGAAACTCTTTTCATGTTGAAGGTTGATGTTTACCTTGCTTAATCATGTTTCACCATAAACCTGCACTTTCGATCAAATGATTACAACAAGCACATTTAATTTTATCTTTTTCATAGAACTTCTTGCCTTAGAAATAGTCATCTAGTTGGCTAATCCAAGCAATGAGAACTCGTGCATCCTTCTTGTTTGCCATCATAATTTTGGAAAGTGAATGCCTTTTGACGACTGATTCGAGAATCTTTCTTAGAATTTTGAGCATGCAATGTAGATTCAATGTAGATTTAACAGTGCGTATAACATGATCACTTTTCTCCTCATCTAAGTCAAAAGAATTAGAAGCATCGCATTTGCGTTTGTTGACTTGACTCTCTAATTTGCGTCGGAGTTCTCGTTCACTAGTAATTTGTTCTTGAATTTCTAAGATTTGTTCTTGTACCATGGGCGGAATGGGTAAAGTAGCCATTGAAACTAAATTAAGATGGAGGTTTGATCCCGTCCTCTAAAATATTTGAGATTTTTGCTTTTTTTTTTTTTGAATTGTTGCCTTTTTGGGAAGTGACGAGTTCTCTTGAAATGTTTTTGTTTTTTGAAAAGTTCTCTCTTGAAGTGATGATGATAGGCTTTATAAAATTTTAAAGCCTATTAGAGCAAGTTTCATTGCAAGAACTTACATTAAGAGAAACTAGGAAGTTTCTCTCCTAGAACTTGGCCGCACGGATGTACTAAAAGAAGAGAAATAGATATGGATTATATATATATATATATATATATATGATTGCACCCAATATTGGAGCCGAATCTTTATGAGCTAAGTATTTTATTTGTTTTTGAATATTTTGGTCCTGATCATGTGATGTTTGATGAATTGTTTGAAGTTAAATCAATTCTTGCAAATTTATTTAAATTCTATCTCCCTAGAAATTTCGATCCGTGTCACACATTTTCAACACCTCCCCTTAAGAGAATACTCCTAGCACACCTGGACCCTATACCAAGTTTCCCTCTTACTTGATAGTCCGCAGCAACGACCAGTGCCTCAAGTCCCTAAACTCATAGTCCTTGACACACTCTCTCTCTATGTGTCCAAGGCTACTACAAGTGCCCATGACCTTGACTAAAGTGCTCACACATACATCTACCATATGGCCTACATCATCGGCGGTGGCTTAGAGGTGGTTTTACTCTGTTGGGGCAGGTTACATTGGGTTGTGGGGTTTCTCTCTCTCTCTCTCTCTCTCTGGAAAAAATGATCTGACTTCACTTCCTTAGGAGCCTCCATGAAGTTTTCCGATGTCGTTCCTTCTCCACCACTGGGTTTGCTATAGCAGTCTCTTGCCATGTGTCCTGGCTTTCCACAGTTGTGGCAAGTGAAGGTCCTTCCTCCTACTCTACCTCTTCCTCGTCCCCTCCTCCTCGAGAGAATCCTCCTCGGGTGAAGAATGCTTTTTCTTCTCCTGCTATTGAGTCGAGCCATTTCTTCTATTTGCCTCTGCTCTCTTGCTCTAGTAGAGCTCCTTCTATCTTGTGTAGCTTCAATTCAGGTACATTCTTTTAGTGTTGCTACAATGTTTTCATATTCACCTTTGTCCACACTCTTCAAAAGCACTGCTAGTGCCTCATCATCTTCTACCTTTTTGCCAATAGCTTCCAGTTGTTGCTTAATGCTTTTATATCTGTTCAAGTGTGTGATTAAAGGTTCACTTTCCTTCATATCCAATTTGTAGAACTGCATTAACAGATTTATCTTTGAATTTTTAGCTTGTGTGCCAAATAATTTAGTGAGTTCATCCCATGCATCTTTTGCCCATTGTATCCCTGTGATGTGATGAATGATTTTATCATTTAAACTGAGTGCGATAAGTCCCAATACTTTTTCATTCCTGCTCTTCCACTCATTTTTCCCTCTCACCTCTGGGCATTCATCTCTTTCCTCAAGTAGCCCCCACAAATTTTTCCTCATGAGCAGATACATGGTTTTTGTCTGCCATGTATAAAATTGCTCCCCATTAAATTTGGCTATTTCTTGTGTTGTACTCATGATAATATGAAGGGGGTCTTACCTCTTGATCCAATTTCAAGATTCAAGGGTAGTGTCTACCCTTTTACAACTCAATCTGGTGTTTAGGAGATGATTAACAGATTTATCAGCATAAAATCAAGAGAAATTACATTAAATCAAGGGTAACCAATTTGTACGAAATGGTTGGAGTATCAAACCATCTCCGAATTGCAATCTGAAGTTATAGGCATCTCTATCAGATACCTAATGGTTAATTTGAACCCTCAATTGCACAAAAATATAGTGATTAGTATTGATTAATCACTGATTAGCAAATTAATCCTTTATTTTGTGTGCAAAAAATAGAGTATGCCGGGAGCCCAGATCTGAGACCTTAGAGTTCAAATGAGCTCAAAAAATAGAGTATGCGGGGAGCCCAGATCTGAGGCCTTAGAGTTCAAATGAGCTCAAATGCTTTCAAGGCCATCAATAGCAATTAGTCTAGTAGAGGATTAAGCCAAGAAACACAAGATTTGACCAAACATTGAATGCTTAATCTCTATTTTACTAAAGTCACCTCTACAGATTTGATGAAGAGCTTGGATCTCACTATAGACTTGACCAAATCAAATTCTGTCTCCACCAGCTTGTAGAGCACCCTTGAAAACCCCTGGGGCTAAGAGGAATTAGACCCATTGCCAACTGATGAAGACAAGATCTCAGATTTTCTTCACAAAAGTGGCGCCTGCAAAATCACGAAAATCAGCAGCAGCGCATGGCAGTTTGAGGTTTTGTTTAGATGGGCTAGAGCACAAGTGTGTTAGCTATGATTGCCTAAAGTGGCTTGAGCTAATTTGATGTATGATGGGAGATAGAGCTCCTCCACTAGCTGGGGGTACAGAGGGTTTGTTGAAAAAGAGGTAAAGATATAAATTATCTACTAATCCTAATTAGTTAGCTGATTAGTAAGATGCTGGGCTCACAAAATGATGGATTCTAGGCTAGCCTTTGATACCATGTTAAAATTACAGCAATGTGATGAGCTATGGTGGATCAAATGCTAGAATCAACATCATTAACAAGAGATTAGATGATAATTAAGATGTGATCAATTAACTGATAGCTTAATGTAGGCATGGATAATCAAAAACTAGCAAATTCTCATTAGGCCAATGCCTCAATTTTAGAGTTTACATCTAAGCATCCAATCCCACTGATTTCTCCTTGATTCACTCCACCTCTTTTGCTTGATTCTCTCCACCTCTCCCAGAATATCTCCACACCTCCTAAATCTCCTCATGCTACCCTTTATTCTCTCCTAGTAGATTCTTCTCACCTTTTCACAAGTTTGCTCACATTTACAGATTCTCTTTTACAGCCTCTAGCCAAGGGCTTGTTCTCGCACACACCCTATTCACTTGTATATTTCAACAACCATCCCCACCCAAGTATGTTTTGTCTTTGAAACATGCATCATGTCAAAGACGATTGTATGAGTAAGGTGTGAGTGAGGTATCAAAGGAAGCCACCAACACTTATCCTTATATGAAATTGTCCAAGAAAGAGCGTGCTTGAGAATTATGGCTTCAAATCTTCATGTAATGCTCTTTGGTAACCTCTAAATTATAGTGCTTGATAGTAAATGTCTTTCATGAAGTGCACCCACCATTTGCATCCATTTTTACCTTCATTTAGGCCTCATAATAGTGAATTCTAGAAAATTATAGCAACCTATTTTGGCTCACAAAACCTCTTCAGATGCATTCAAAAGGTGCTCAAAGCCCTTCAATTATAGACAGGTTGGCATGTTGCTTCATCTGGAGGTAATCCCTTCCACTTGACAAGGTATTCGTGCAAAGAACGGTTGCAAAGTACCTACTCTCTCTCTCTCTCTCCCCTAACACTTTTTCGAGGATATACTCCACCATGCCATCTTCACTCATATACGTGGAAGCTCATCCAAAACTTGCACTTCCGGACCAACATATGCCTTCAAGTGTGATACATGGAAGACATTATGTATTTTGGTGGTGGATGGAAGTAGCAATTGATAAGTGTCACATAGCTTTGCTACTCCAAGCTTCCATAGCTTACAAGATGACAAAGAGAGAGAGAGAGAGAGAGAGAGAGAAAGAGAGAGAGAGAGAGAGAGAGAGAGAGAAGAAGAAGAAGAAGAAGAAGAAGAAGAAGAAGAAGATTGATTGGCCCCAGAAGCTCACCACCCAACCAAAGAGATAAGGTGTGTATACATATACACACCCCCTAGTCATGTGTAGGCCTGCCCATACACACTAGTCGTCCACTCGATGGGCACCTCTGGCTCTCCGACTGCTACCCTTGAGCGTCAGTAGCCCACATCGATCATACTCCGATGCTTGGACTCCACTAGTGGTCAAGCCATAAGCGTATGATACACTACGTAACAATTCTCCCCCCTTAAGAAGAGTTTTTGTTGTCAGCAAACAAAAACAAACTGGGAAAATCTTTTGGGTAAGGGTACTTAATCGTTCCCATGTTGAGGCCTCCTCCAACCTATCCTTCCACTTAACAAGTGCCTCTCAGTACACGTTATACCTCATGTTCCGATTTCTAAACTCAAGAAACTTTTCTAGTTCATGTGGAAGGGTGGTACTATGAACTCAACTAAAACCTGCAAACTAACCACATTATCCTGCTGATCCACAATTTTATGTAATCTACTAACATGGAAAATTGGATGCACTCGAGAGCTCGCTCTAGCAACTCAAGTTTGTAAGCCACGCTACCAATCTTTTTAAGGATAGTGAATGGACCTCAATACCTCGGAGTAAGTTTCTGACACTTTCGCATTTTTTGAGTATTTGACCTTATGGGGACTTTTAAAAAGACTCGATCACCTTCTTCAAAGGTTACCTTCTTGGCGGCTTTTATCTGCATAAGGCTTTGCACAATCCTGTACACTATGGATGCTATCCCATGCTGCTTTAAGCATATCCTGCATCTCTTGGATAAAATCTCACATGGATTGCATCTCCTCCTTTTTTGGCCCTACGGCCATAGGAGATCTAGGCTGAAATCCATACATTCACTATATTAACATAAAGGGACTAAACCCAGTTTATCGAATGTTTGGAACTATTATAAGCAAACTCTAAATGTGGCAAGTACTCTTGCTGCCTATTGGATTGCTTTTTACTGGCATACGCATGTAGCATGTCCTCTGGAATCTGGTTAACTCTCAATATATATGTTAGATGTGGCTTTCTTACAAAAACATAAGAAGTGTTTGATAAGCTTTTAGTTACGGAGTTAATCTCGTGGAGTTGATCAAATAACTCATCAATTCTAGGCATTGGATATTTATTTGTAATCGTATCTGATTAAGAGCATGGTAGTCTATGCACATTTGCATAGATCCATCTTTCTTCTTTACCAGAAGAATGGCGATGGCCAAGGCAAAGACCTAGGTTTAATAAAACCCTTTTCCAAATGGACGGTCAACTGTTGCTCCACCTCCTATGCTTCAGAGTGGCTAAGCCTATAAGCAAGCTTAGTTATTGATTTTGAACCAAGCAACACCTTAACGGTATGATCACAACAGCCCTTGATGGTGGAACGTTATCTAGCAGGTCTTCAGGAAAAAATCCCTGTATTCTTTTGTAACAAGTTTAAAGTAATAACATACTTTTGATTTTTCAAATCTTCATTTCCGACTTTGGATTGTTTTATGTTTTGATTGTTGGCAAGCAAATAAAATAGACTTTACAAATAGTGGATCTCCACCAAAGTCATTAATGTGTTTTGTTTCAACCATGGAAACAATAACATCATCAAAACAAAGAGTACAAGAATATACTTGATCAACCTAGTTGAGCTCAATGGCATGGTACAACTCCACGTAAGAAATCAATGGTGACGTTGGCACATCATGCTCATCATGCAATGCAATGATTCTACCCTCACACATAAACTCAAAGCTATTATGCTGTTAACTACACGACACAGGCTAGGGCCCAAGTGGAATAACCACTCCCTCCCTATTATCACATCAGCTCTAGTCAAGTGTATCACTTTGGTCTCATAACCCTAGAATGAGATAGCTACTCCTAAAACTACCATGTCCCAAACGGTTTGATTAAAACCATTTGCCAATGAGAACATGTACTTATGGTCACCAGGTTTTAGGCAATTTCAATTTCTTAACCAACAAATACTTAAGAAAATTATGTGTGGCACTATCATGGATCATTATGATGACTATAGGGTCATTGATTGAACTGTGCATTCAGACTAAATCATGTGGCCCAAATGACAAACTGCCACATTGCATGTGCAACACTATAGGCATGGGTGCTATCAGTGTGACATACTGTCACCTCCCTAAACTTTGCAATCTAGAGAGGCAACACCTGCACCATGTGTACTTTCTTAGAAGGCTTAGCCTCTTTGGAATCTTGTCCACTAGCACCCAGCTTAGGACAAGCTGCCTTACTATGTCCGGGTTTAAAGTAGTGAAAGCATAAAAAAATTCTTTTAAATTTTGATATTTCACCCTCCCAGAGTGAAGATTGACTATGATATGTGAGATATATCATCGTATATTTGGGCGTACTTGATCACTTCATTGAGGTTCTTTAGGTTCTTTGGGTTGCATAGAGCTTTCGTACTTGGGCTCTAAACTAGACATAATCTATGTAAAATTTAGAATGCATTGATTTCTTTCAATTTCAAAACTATCTCGATAGTTTGAAATATATTACATGAGTGTTATGTCCTCATAGAGTATCCATCCCACTCATGCCACCATGACCTCTGAAGCTCATTCATCACAGGTAAAAATTCCTTGTGGAATGTGCTCTCAAACTTGACCCCAAGTGCGAGACTATTTAGCACTATTGGATAGGCTCATCCACTATTTGTATAGCTTGCCCCCACCAATAACATCAGGCTAGTCTCAACCGCTCTATATTCCTCAGGTTATGTAGGTCAGACCATTTTTGTAAAAATATATTGATTGCATCCTTGTTGCGTTCTTTTTCCTCCCCCCAAAGGCTGGCGATTTGAGAACTTTTTTAGGATGTTTTGCAGTCGTTTCGCTGGTTGTGGACTACAAGGCAGACGCTACATAATCTTGTCCAAGTAGAGTTGAAATGTGGTTGAGGGAACTCAAAACGAAATGGTGGGATTGTTGACTTGCCTCCCAAACGGTGGTGTATGTCCCAAAGGACTTTCAAGATATCTCGTTGGTTTTGCTCTAAAGTCTAGGTTCTTTTAAACAACTTCGAGAGGGTTTCATGCGCGGGAACCTCATGGGGTTATGTATCTATGATGTCATCCTTTCTCAATGCCTAAGAGATCCTCGTCCATGTCTAAGTTTGTTTAGGCAGTGTTTAGATCTATGTCGTCTGCTCCCAAATGTGGGTCATCTTCAACTGCTATACGGATTGATCTATGAGGTCGTCAAAGGGCAATGGTAAGGTCTGGGTTGCACCATGAGAACTACCAGTCTTGTGCATGCTAAGTTGGGTTCATAGTGGAGGACAAATGGCCTCCGTCTTGCATGCATGTATTTCTTGCTGCATACGAGCAAGCTCGGCTTGTGTCAAGCAGTCGGAGAAAGGTGACAAGACCCTGGAAGCACCCTCTGGAGGGGTTGAGGTTTATTACTTGATGCCATGAGTATTGTAAGATTCCTCCCTCCAACTTTTGAGATGTAAAGGTGTAAGAACCTCCCCTTCAGTCTCTGTAATCATTCCCTAATTCAGAATGCAAGAAAACATTGTTTTCCCTTATTTTTAGCTTAGAGAGAGAAAATGTTTTAGAGAGAGATAATACAAAATTGAGATATTTTGGATACAAAGTTTCTCCTGATATCTAAGATGAATTCCCCTCAAATAGAAGTTCAAAAAGAATTTTCCAATGTGCATTAGAAATTAACTGAATATGTGAGTAAATGTTCACATAAGATGAAGAGTTGGCCAAGTACTGGGTTTATTAGTTAAAATTGGGATATTTTAGTAAAATCATGAAATTTTGACACCTCAAGAATGGGGAAAAGGGCTCATGAAGTAGGCACCTTTTTTTTCATCATTTCCTTGCATTTTTAATTCAAAAAAATTGAGATATTTCATCTCTCCTCTCTCCTCCTGCAAATTAGATCATAAAGTGAGCTGAACTGGTCCAAAACTTGTCCAAAATGGATCAAACTGAAGCTAGAAGCCTCTAGATCCCAGTTGGACTTGGTTGGTGGCCTCCCTCACCTATATTTAAATAGACCCTCATTCCTTTGTATTTTAATCTTTGTGTATTTACATGCCAGTATTATCTTCAAATTAGTGTAATTTTATTATCCCTCTATTTTGCCTCTACTTTGGGAAGCTTAGAGCTTCACAAATCTCCATTCTCTCTTGGAGATTACCCTCTCCATCTTGGTGGCCAAAGCTTGCTTTGTGGGCTTCACTTCTTTCTTTAAAGAATCAAGCCAAAATCAAAGGTAAGCCTTAATCCAATGGTTTTTCTATCTTTCTCAATGGTTATCTCCTTCCCAACCCCTCTAATGCTTGGGAAGCTTTCAATTAAATGGTTTTTTTCTTGAAATGAAGCTTTCTAATGATTCATAATGTTTAAATGATTTTTATGCTTAATTATAATATTTTTATTAGTAAATCTCTCTTTTTGAAAAGATTAATCATCTTTATGGTTAGATCCTTGTTAGAAGGATGGTTCTTAATGATAAACTCATTATCTTAAATAAAACTCTAGGCTTGAAAAGCTAGAGAAAAAGATTAGGTATTTTTATAATTTTAATCTAGTTAAAAATGATGATTAATTTCTTTAAGCTATTTATGATTAAGAAAAATCATATTAATTCGTTTTAAGTTGAAAGAGGATTATGCTAACATTTTTGGAAATGAGGAAAGGATATTTAAGAATAATCAAGAGATTTAATTTATAACTATGATTATAATTATGTTATGTATGCATAAAATAAATTTTAGTTTAAAAGGGGAGTTCTTATCATATTTCAATTATAAATATTCATGTAAAGTTAGAAAATTAAACATTCTCAGAAGTTGCAACAAAGCTATGGTAACATTTTAAAAAAAAGATAAATCTTATTTTTATGTATAAAATTAACAAAGCAAAAAGAGGAATTCCCATGATATTCTAGGCATATATATTTTTATGCTCAAAGAATGATTTTTGTTACATTTAAGAAAAATACTTGTATAGTATTTATGCATAATTATTTAAATAGAGAAAAAGAAATTTTTGTTATATTTATCTTTATATATGTACATGCATAAATATATTTTATACTAAAAGTGGAGTTTTGAGCGTTATTGAATAGTCAAAAAAAATAAGAAGGTTATGCACAAATTTTATAAAATTATTCAATTTATGAGAATGGATGTGAATAAATGTAGGAATGATGAGAATGGATGTGAATAAATATAGGAATGATGAGAATAAATGTGAATAAATATAAGAATGATGAGAATGGATGTGAATAAATATAAGAATGATGAGAATGGATGTGAATAAATATAGGAATGATGAGAATGGATGTGAATGGATGTGAATAAATATAGGAATGATGAGAATGGATGTGAATAAATATAGGAATGATGAGAATGGATGTGAATGGATGTGAATGGATATAGAAATGATGTGAATGAATGTAGGAATGATGTGAATGAATGTAGGAATGATGAGAATGGATATGAATGGATGTGAATGAGAATAGAAATGATGTGAATGGATATAGAAATGATGTGAATGGATGAATGGATATAGGAATGATGTGGATATAGAAATGATGTGAATGGATGTGAATGGATGAATGGATATAGGAATGATGTGAATGGATGTGAATTGATGTAGAAAAATGTGGGATAATGAAAATGATGTGGAATGAAATAGGATGATGAGAAGTGATGAGGGGACTGATGAGAAATGATGAGGAATAATATGAAAGGATGTGGAATGATGAGGAAAGATGGGAATTTTGTTTGGAACTGTATTTGTATGTGAAACCTATTTTTAAAGATTGTTTTATGTTAAGAATGCTGGGGAAGCATTTTGAGTATCTTGTGGAATGAGGTCGTGGGGACCTAAGTGAAAAAGTTTCAACACTAAGACGGAGAGTCAATGAAGGAAGTCTCGCGTGGCTAGGTCGGTCGAGGTCTTAAGCAGCCTCGGTTTGATTAAAATGGTAAGCTTCCGGTACGGTGGATGAGGGACCAAGGAAGCGGCCTATGAGTGAAGCACTAGGTGACTTACAAATGAACCTATAGGGTGCTGACCATACAATGCTCGGGCTCTAGGGTCGCCTAGGATACCCACGCGTGCTGACCATACAGTGCTCGAGCTCTAGGGTCGCCCAGGATACCCACGCGTGCGACGAGGAAGAAAAATGAGTTGGAGCTGTTTTCTGAACACGGGCATACATCTGGGTGATTGGCCTTGCTGGTCTTCAACGAATGAGTTCTTGGCTTTTTTACATGGATCTTGCTGGTTGATCTTGCTGATCTCCATCAGACAGTCCATATGGTTTTTATGTGAGTAAACTCCTAGGTACTATGGGCTAGGAACTATTGAAAAGGCCCCTAAGTGAGTAGGTGGTGAGCATTCTGGTTGTTGCCGATGATGCCATAGGTACGCTGAGGAAGGAATGATTGAAATTGGATTTTATGGTTGAAAAGTGGAAAAATTGAAAATTGGATTTGGAAATGGAATACTGAGGATTAGGATGGAGGAACTATGGTTTCATTCCAATTTTGCTTTAAAGACAGCTGAATCTGTGTGGAAAAAGCAATTTCATATTGGGTGTGTAAGTGATCTGTCTATTTAATTTTTGCATGAGAGCTAGCTAGGAGGCTTGGGAACTCTTTTCCCTAGTACCCGAGACAAAACATAACCAAATTTTCGTAATGCATTCTATCAATACAATGGTTGGGCTGTTGGGCTGTTGGGGCTAACCCATGGGACTGGATGGGGTTAGGCTAGACTGATGGATCCCTATAATTAAAATTCAATTTTGTTCAAGTTAACGACAGTTGAAGTAAGTCCCAAGATAATCCTTGTTCTATGGAAAAAGAATCAACTGCTGCTGTGCCTCTAATGATGGGGAAAAATGCGTTGGTCTCTATGAAGCAAGTGCAAGTTTCTCCTTTGATTCGGTCATCCGCGGGTTTAGTCATAATACAAAGGATAGTTAAGGCTGTTGACTATGTTAAAAAATTTTCCTGGAGGAATCGCCTATGCTTTTTGGGCGAGGGAAGTTTTTTTCGAGTTTGATTTTGGAAGAACCAAGGGATTAGTCTCTTGCCCGGACATTCGTGGTGTGGAGCGAGGCCCCAAGTGGGAAACTCTGCCCCACATGTGAGGTTGCTACTTTCGCTGTGCTAGCTCCCCGGATTCTGGTGCTGCGCAGAGGGGGGAGGGGTCTCACAGTTGGTATCAGAGTGAATTGGTTGAAGTTGATGAGCCAAGAAGTAAGAAATGTCAAAAATTTATGAGTTACCAGTGAAATATTGTAATTGTGTGTTAAAACTCGTACAAATTGATATTCAGAATGGGAATTCATAAATTGAAAATTGGGTTTTTAGATGGAAGTACCGGAACTGTGTGAAATCCCTGACTTTCTTGAGACCTAGATATGATGACATTTGCCTTATAACATGAAGGACCATGACCACCTGTATATACCGTGGGTATACTGTAGCTCTTTACTGACAATATGTACGAGTGAATCTAAGACCTTGTAGTTATTAGTAAAAATGCTATCCTAGATGATGATTTCGAATGCTAGTTGATATGATTTTAGAATTCTGGTTGAGAATTGATGAATTGATTTGGATTTTGATTAAATTCGGGATGATGAGCTGAATAAGTCATGATAATGATGAATGGAGAGAATTCCAGTAATGATGTTGGTAGCTGGGAAGATGATTAAGTCTTTCAACATATCACTATGAGATTAGTGAATCATGCTGATAGATTGCAGCTTGACCTTTGGGCCAGTGGACCCAATTGTGGAATGACAAATTAAGAACCTGTATAACTGAAATTCCCATTGGGGAATGTTCAAATGATAATTAGAAATTACTGGTCTGATGGACCATTTTTGTGTTAAGGATATGAATGAACTGTTTTCTAATGATGAGTTCTGTATGTTCTTCTTATAGAAGGGATCTTTATCCCAAGATTCTGAGAGGGTTGACCAAACTTTAACCAAACTTAAAGGAATCCCAAAATCAGTTGAATCTAAAGTTTAACTCCTTTCAGATATGAAGTGATCTTTTCACTTGAGCGTCTTAATTAAGTTGGAAAAAGGGACTTAACAGGGAATTTCCGTATCGATAGGATCATGGATCAAGGTCGTCGTGGTAGAAATGTTAGCCCTTGACACGATGAGGAAGAGCTTGACCCAGATGTTCACAAAGCTCTTCATAGATCTCAGCTTGGACCTTTCAAAGGTGAAGGGGAGCACTTGGGAGAAATAGTAGAGAAGTGGATTGAAGCTATGGAAGAGTACTTCGATGTCACTGGCTACAATGAAAAAATTAAGGTGGCTCTTGCCAGGCTGAAGAAACCATTGTGAGACAAACCGTTTGGATCGGAACACCCAAACATGGAATGATCTCAAAGCTTACCTCAGGAAGAGATTCTGTCCTCTTGACTTCCTAGAAACTAAGATGAATGAATTCCTGGAGCTAACCCAAGGAAGCCGAACCATGGAGGAATATCACCAGGCGTTCGCTCTCCTCAAATACTCGCCACTGCGGATGAAGAATAGTTGATGGTGGCTAGGTTCATTCGGGGAATGAAAGAACCCTTGGATACCTTGCTGAAGAATGCTAAGCCAGTTTCTATGGCTGAAGTAGTACGAATGGTGAAGGATTTCTCCAAGGCCTTTGATGTCAGGGTACCATGATCTTTTAAAAGATTCCTAGCTCTGGAAGGTGACTCCAACTTTCCACCTCCTAAGAGACAACAAGGTCAAACTCAGGATACAGGAAGTTCGAGAATTGAAGAAAGGTCTTTTTCTCGGAACACAATCCGTGGAATTCAACTTCAAAAGTTCCACCCTTGAATAAAGAAGTTAAATGCCTTCACTGCCAAGGATACGGTCATCGTAGAATGGATTGTCCAACTCCTTTTGGATCAAGGTTTTCAGGACAAGGAAGTCAAGGACCAAGATTCCAGATGCCAGCTCCTTCCTTCCAGAGTAATCAAGGTCCTTCCCATCCAAATCAGGGAAACCCTAGATGAAGATTCCCTAACCAACCCTCAGCTTCAATGCAAAGTAATACAAGACCTTAGCCTCAGAATAGAGGATTTAACTTCCAAGGAAGGCAGTAATGCTGGAAGTAATCGAAGAAGAAAGAGATTATCCACCAACTGCGAGATGACATCTCACGTTTTTTAAGTGGGGTAGGATGTAAGATTCCTCCCTCTAGCTTTTGATATGTAAAGGTGTAAGAACCTCCCCTTCAGTCTCTGTAATCATTCCCTAATTCAGAATGCAAGAAAATTTATTTTTGGCCTAGAGAGAGAAAATGTTCCAACAAAGAGAGATAATACAAAATTGAGATATTTTGGATACAAAGTTTCTCTTGATATCTAAGATGAATTCCCCTGAATTCCCCTCAAATAGAAGTTCAAAAAAAAATTTCCAATGTGCATTAGAATTTAACTGAATATGTGTATTGGAGACCTTAGCCTAAGGGTCCACATTTTTATTAGAAAATTTCGGTTAAGGTCCAAATAAGGTTCTGAAGAGCCAATAGGATTAATCCAAGTGTTGGGATGAGAAAAATACAAATAATAAAAGAAAATATCCCAAAAATGAGTAAATGTTCACATAAGATGAAGAGTTGACCAAGTACTGGGTTTATTAGTTAAAATTGGGATATTTTAGTAAAATCATAAAATTTTGACACCTCAAGAATGGGAAAAAGGACTCATGAAGTAGGCACCTTTTTTTCATCATTTCCTTGCATTTTTAATTCAAAAAATTTGAGATATTTCATCTCTCCTCTCTCCTCCTGCAAACTGGATCATAAAGTGAGCTGAACTGGTCCATAAAACTTGTCCAAAATGGATCAAACTGAAGCTAGAAGCCTCTAGATCCCAGTTGGACTTGGTTGGTGGCCTCCCTCACCTATATTTAAATAGACCCTCATTCCTTTGTATTTTCATCTTTGTGTATTTACATGTCAGTATTATCTTCAAATTAGTGTAATTTTATTATCCCTCTATTTTGCCTCTACTTTGGGAAGCTTGGAGCTTCACAAATCTCCATTCTCTCTTGGAGATTACCCTCTCCATCTTGGTGGCCAAAGCTTGCTTTGTGGGCTTCACTTCTTTCTTTAAAGAATCAAGCCAAAATCAAAGGTAAGCCTTAATCCAATGGTTTTTCTATCTTTCTCAATGGTTATCTCCTTCCCAACCCCTCTAATGCTTGGGAAGCTTTCAATTAAATGGGTTTTTTTCTTGAAATAAAGCTTTCTAATGATTCATAATGTTTAAATGGTTTTTATGCTTATTTATAGTGTTTTTATTAGTAAATCTCTCTTTTTGGAAAGATTAATCATCTTTATGGTTAGATCCTTGTTAGAAGGATGGTTCTTAATGATAAACTCATTATCTTAAACAAAACTCTCGGCTTGACAAGCTAGAGAAAAAGATTAGGTATTTTTATGATTTTAATCTAGTTAAAAATGATGATTAATTTCTTTAAGCTTGTTTATGCTTAAGAAAAATCATATTAATTCATTTTAAGTTGAAAGAGGGTTATGCTAACATTTTTGGAAATGAGGAAAGGATATTTTAAGAATAATCAAGAGATTTAATTATAATTATACTTATAATTATGATTATAATTATGTTATGTATGCATAAGTAAATTTTAGTTTAAAAGAGGAGTTCTTATCATATTTCAATTATGAATATTCATTTAAAGTTAGAAAATTAAACATTCTCAAAAGTTGCAGGGAAGCTTTGGTAAAATTTTCCACAAAAAAGATAAATCTTATTTTTATGTATAAAATTAATAAAGCAAAAGGAGGAATTCCCATCATATTCTAGGCATAGATATTTTTATGCTAAAAGAATGATTTTTGTTACATTTAAGAAAAATACTTGTATAGTATTTATGCATAATTGTTTAAATAGAGAAAAAGAAATTTTTGTTATATATATCTTTATATATGTACATGCATAAATAAATTTTATGCTAAAAGTAGAGTTTTGAGCATTATTCAATAGTCAAAGAAATAAAGAAGGTTATGCTTAAATTTTATAAAATCATTCAATTTATGAGAATGGATGTGAATGAATGTAGAAATGATGAGAATGGATGTGAATGAATGTAGGAATGATGAGAATGGATGTGAATGGATATCAATGGATGTGAATGGATGTAGGAATGATGAGAATGGATGTGAATGGATATAGGAATGATGTGAATGGATATAGGAATGATATGAATGTATGTGGAATGATGTGAATGGATGTGAATTGATGTAGAAAAATAAGGAATAATGAAAATGACGTGGAACGAAATGGGATGATGAGAAGTGATGAGGACTGATGGAAATGATGAGAAATAATATGAAAGGATGTGGAATGATGAGGAAAGATGGGAATTTTGTTTGGAACTGTATTTGTATGCGAAACCTTTAAAACTCATACAAATTGATATTCAGAATGGGAATTCATAAATTGAAAATTGGGTTTTTAGATGGAAGTACCGCAACTGTGTGGAATCCCTGACTTGCTTGAGACCTAGATATGATGACATTTGCCTTATAACACGAAGGACCACCCGTATATACGGTGGATATACTGTAGCTCTTTACTGACAATATATACGAGTGAATCTAAGACCTTGTAGTTATGAGCAAAATGTTATCCTAGATGATGATTTTGAATGCTGGTTGATATGATTTTAGAATTTTGGTTGAGAATTGATGAATTGATTTGGATTCTGATTAAAAGATGATGGTTTTCTGAATTCGGGATGATGAGCTGAATAAGTCATGATAATGATGAATGGAGAGAATTCCAGTAATGATGTTGGTAGCTGGGAAGAATACCAACACAAAGCTTGCAGGAAGTGGCTTATTGTTACATGTGTAATATGCGTATGGCTCGACCACCACTAGCGGAGTTCGGGCATCGGAGTATGACTGGTGTGGACTAACCTAGTGGTGGGAGAGCCAAAGCTCAGCGAGATGGCTAGGTAATCGGATGGCCGACTAGTATGTATGGGTACTGATTCTAAGGTTCCTTAAAGTTTGGTCAACCCTCTCAGAATCCTGGGATAAAGATCCCTTCTACAAGAAGAACATACAGACTTCGTCATCAGAAAATAGTTCATTCATATCCTGAACACAAAAATGGTCCATCAGACCAGTAATTTCCAATTATCATTTCCAATTATCATCTGAACATTCCCCATGGGAATTTCCATTATACAACTTCTTAATTTGTCATTCCACAATTGGGTCCACTGGGCCAAAGGTCAATCTGTCTCAGTACGATCCACTAATCTCATAGTGATCTGCTGAAAGACTTGATTGATCCATACCTAGTTTTGGGTATCCTCAAGAAGACAAAATCCCCTTCTTTAAATTCCAATGGTCTTTGGTGTGCATCTTCATAATGCTTTATTTTCTCTTAAGACTTCTTGATGTTCTCTTTGCGTTTTTGCAAGAGAGATTGTATCCTTTCCATTTCATCCTTTGCATGGGGATTCACATCATCATTCTTGAATGCTACAATTGGCACATGTACCTTGCAACCATACATAACCTCAAAAGGCGACATTCCAATGCTCACATGATATGTGTGTGCTATCGTAGGAAATTTTACCAAATACAACCATTTATCCCATGCATGTTGTGTCTCATATCAATAATGCCTTAGGTAAGTCTCAAGCCACTTGGTTACCCTCACAATTTGACCATCAGATGAAGAAATGATGCATGAAATGGCCATAAACATGTTGTTTGATCCAGGTTTATAGCTTATGTGTTGATGAGATTTAGGATCTTGTCTACAAAAACTAATCTCCCTGAGGATGAAGGTTAGGGTTTGAGCTCATGGTTACAGATGTGATTTCTAAGCTAGGTACTACCTGTGTGAATGCCTTAATAGAGCTACATGTAATGTAGTGTTAGTTGGTGTAGAGATAACTTGATTTATAATTTGCTTTATCCTTGCTATACAACAAATAAAACAAAGAGAGACTTTTTTACAAGAAGTTGACACCTTATAAGTGGGACTTATTTATAAATAGACCTCTTGATAAGTTTTGAAAAGTACATCTCCATATCTCTTGATGAAAGTTAAGATCGTGGAGTTTATTGGCAACCACCTCTTATCGTCTCGATGACATGTTTTTCAAACCATCATTGCTGGCCTTATGTCAAGCCTTTCAGCCACTCAATGGGATGCTTCTCTCATGCCTCAAGGAGCCTAGACTCCAACCCAGACCCAATATGCCATGGGAAACATGCAATGCATTAGTGAGGTAACTCTCACTTGTCTCTATCTCGTTTGCTTGAATCAGGGACGTCTCGTGGTAGCTATATCAATGGAAGCATGCTGAAGCAGCTCAACAAAGCCGCCACCACCATGCCTCTAGTGTACATTCTCTAGTGCCTAGGCCAATCTAGGCCAATCAAAATATGCGGTGGTCGCCTGCAGTGTCATAGAAGTCTTCGACATCACTTAACATGCCCCCCTTCCTCAAGTAGATTTCGTCCTCAAAAGATGTGGTTGAAGAAGATTTGAGGTCACAAGAGAAAAGTAATACAAGACTTGGAATGGCAATAGTAATAGCAAGTAAGATGTTCTTTGAGCAATAAGCAGAAGTTAACAAGGAAATAGCTAAACAAGCAGTTTTATGAAATCAGGGATAAGACTGGTTAGCTTCCGAAAGATGCTACGAAGATGAAGATTAATGCAGATCTAACTTAGAAATAGGTACAAGTCCATAATTCATGAACTGAGTTCAAAAAATATGCATATGGTTGATCACAGTCTCAAACACAATGATGCACAAACAAACCATCTAAAGCTATAAAGTTAGCTATGGAATTAAACCATCTAAACCATCTAAAGCTATAAAGTTAGCTATGGAATTAAACTGCATGTGATTAGATGATTACTTACATAACAAAAGCGTGAGTGTTTTTTTTTTTGCTTCTTTTTTGAGATGAAGAGTGATAAACTACCACCCCATGGAGACCAAAGCAATGGCCCAGTGACTCCCACATCAAGGATATCAAGAACCGCTAAGAGCCTTCGACGACAATGGTTTGTTAGTGAAGCAAAGACACAAGGTTCCACCCTATGAGAAATGAAGGCATCGGTATTATGGTACCATTGCTAGTTTTCCAAAGACCTACCAAGATTCCACATGGTTGATGGCTGTCTTCTTAGTCATGTTTTTTGTCTTGTTTTTTTTATTTAAAAAAATTTTACTTTTTTATAATGTGACAACCATCTTTTTCACTCTCACATTACCTAGAGAGCTAGAATATAGCTAAAGATGGTTTAATAAATGTAAAATGGAGTACTTGGCATAGTTTATCTTTAGATACAAAATCATAAGACTAGGACAATTTAAAAGAAAAGATACTAGCATTAATATTCATCTTAGAAGCTACAAAGAGAGTCAAACCAATCAAGTGCAATGCAATTATGATCTTTTAGGGCACAATTGAAGTGTAAAATTGCAAAAGAGAGATGTATGAAGAGCTAGTTTTGAATACACCTATTTAATTTAAAGCTCGTGAAGTCATTTCTTATCCTTTATCTCTTTACCTGGGTGAAGGACTTGTAGCTACTTGTCAAGAATGAAGATTTTTGTGTAGGTGTCTGCTATTATAGAAGACTTTGTTGTTGCGTCATGATAAACCTTAAAAAATCCTCAAGGAAAGCTCTGCACATGTTGATTAGCCAAGACTATGAAGTACATGCTTGCTTGTCATTGATTAGTGCTCTCTTCTCTTCCCTTTTTTTGTTATTTTACTTCTTTTGTATTTTTGTGATTATGAAAGAAATAAATAATGTTTAAGTTGTGTAAGTATTAATGCTATACATGTTGGGTCAATACCAATTTTTATGGTATTAAATTTTCCAACAAGCTCCCTCTCAATGTGAACATGGTGAAATGTCTAGGAGTAACTTGTGTCTTTTAGGGTTTGAAGAAAGATGAGACTACCTCCATGGGTCACCACTTCAAGCTTTTCCTTTACTCACTTTGGTGTAAGCTTGATGTAACCATCCTTTCCAAATGCTATGTTAAGAACGCCTAGGTGATGGTACACGTGTGAGTACTTGAGAAGTGCTTACATCTAACTGAAGAGGTGGCAATGTGCTTTCATAAGAGTGAATTTGGCTTTGATACTCTTCATGATGTATTGTCATGTTTATTTCCTCTTGAGGGGGTGTTACAATGAAGAGTTAGAGTTCAGTAGCATGAGTTGATGCTTTGATGGGTGAAGAAGCCTCTTGGTAAAGAGGTATATGGATTTTTGATGTTGAAGCATGGTTTGACTCCCCCCTTCCGAAGCTATGTTGTACCCTCAACATCTTTTTAGGTAGGAATGTTGTAGACACATCCATAAGTGCCTTGCCCTTGTCTACTCTCAGTGAAGCAATTGAGTTTAGAGAGGTAGGAATGTTGTAGACACATCCATAAGTGCCTTGCCAAGTTTAGAGAGGTAGGAATGTTGTAGACACATCCATAAGTGCCTTGCCAAGTTTAGAGAGGTAGGAATGTTGTAGACACATCCATAAGTGCCTTGCCAAGTTTAGAGAGGTAGGAATGTTGTAGACGCATCCATAAGTGCCTTGCCCTTGTCTACTCTCAGTGAAGCAATTGCTATTAGCCAAGTTTAGAGAGGTAGGAATGTTGTAGACACATCCATAAGTGCCTTGCCCTTGTCTACTCTCAGTGAAGCAATTGCTACTAGTGGTGGAGTTGTCACAATCTCTATTCGGATAGGTCTCTTCTTCCAAGTGTGATTTGGACATTGGGGCACATTGGTTTATGAAGAAACCTTGATGTACTTGGGCTGGGGTAAGATGGTAGTTTGCTTTTTCTTAGGGATCCAAATCCAAGAATTTCCTTTATAAAAGCCTTGTGCTTGTTTGTAAAGGCTCTTTTTGGATCCACCGAGGAGTAGTTTGTAGCTTTGACCTCCTCCATTTGCTATTGTTGCTTCTCCTACTTCTTGTAAGCTTTAATTTTGGTGGAGAGGAGTCAATGGTTGGACAAACTATTGGAACCTCTCAGGAAGTCTACTCCCTATTAGATTCATATGTGGACTCTACAATACATTTTGGTTTTCGTTTATGAGCTCTTTGATTCTTCTTTTTTGGAGTAGTCAATGGAGAAGTTGAGGTTGAAGAATCTTCCATTGACAATGGTGTATAGGGTTTTGAGAAACTAGCTTCAAATCCATTTGATGGCAAAGCTTCCTCCTTGTGATCATCCTTGAGAGCTAGCAACTTCATTGAAGGTTGCATAAAGAAGAGAGTTTTGTAGTTAGGATGTTATGCCATATGTTCAATCTCATTTGTAGATTCACTTTCACCTTTTGCACTTGTCAACCAATTGTAACCAAGGGTGATTGGCCCTTTAAAGTTACCTTTAGGCAAGACTAAGAAGTCACCAATCAAGTGTTGATTATCACAATGTCAATTTTTAACAAACCAAACACTTTTGTATGTTTCTTCTTGCTACCCCTCACTCTAGCTTCACTTGGTTCAAGCTTGGGTTTTCTTTGTTGTCACCAAGCAGCAAAACAGATAAAGTTGTGCATGGTTTCCCCATCAATCAAAGCACTAAATAGCACTTTCCTATAGGGACTACCTTGTTCAATGTATTTTCTTTTTGGTTCCAGAGTTGTTGTAGTTGAAAGCATAGGTGTTTTAACACATGAAATAGCATCTTTTGGAATAATCTCACCCGTGTGATTAGAGTGCCAAGATGTGGCAACATTGCAGTAGTTTTCCAAAGATGTGGCCATGGCCATGGTTCCACTAGCTAGAGGAACATTTGGGTCACTAGCTAGGATTTCATCTGGGGCTTTATTCATACTTGTGTGTTAGGTGGTTCTTGGACCTTTTCTTGCTTTTGTGGAGCATTTGATGGCTTTGTCAAAAATCCTAGGGATGTCATGCTAGATGCATTTGTGAATTGGCTAATGGATTGTCCCCTTGCTTAGAGGCTTGAGCAACTATAGGTGCATCTTCTTTAAACAGCTCTTGAGAGTTTTTGGCATGAGTAGCAATGTTTTGCTCTTGAGAGTTTTTGGCATGAGTAGCAATGTTTTGGTCTTTTCTCATTTCTTCCATGGAGTGAGCAACTATAGGTGCATCTTCTTTAAACAGCTCTTGAGAGTTTTTGGCATGAGTAGCAATGTTTTGCTCTTGAGAGTTTTTGGCATGAGTAGCAATGTTTTGGTCTTTTCTCATTTCTTCCATGGAGTGATCTAGTCCCAACATCATCAAATGAAACTTCTAGTTTGACTCCATGGTCCTTGATGGCTACTTGCATAAGTGCTTGCCAAACCAAAGGATAGCATATCCATAAGTATGTTTGTTCCTATGTTATACTCCCAATCTTGTCCCTTTAGAATTCCTTCCATCCATGTGCTCAATTATCTTTGAGAAGTCTGCTTAGGGTTAATTTCTATGGTACCAATGGTCTCTTTTTGAATAACCCTTTTTTTGAAAAACCCTAGAGTTTGAAGTAGGTGATTGAGGAGATTTTGGGTTATCTTTAGGGGAAGCTGTTATGTCCACTAAAGAGTCCAACGAGATAATAGAACCAGCATTTAAGCACCTAGCCTAGCAATCTATCCTCCTTGGTTCTCAATTGAGCTAGCCATATCAATGATTTTCATAGCTTGTGAGCTTGAGCTAGTAGGAAACTCACTCTCCTTGGAGGCCATAGCCACATTGGTAGTAGTGAGCATCTTTAGAGCTGGTTTTTCTGGAAAGATTGGTGGTGGCATGATAGAAGTAGCACATGATTGTCTTTGAGGTGATGTTCCCACCAGTTGCAGCACCCCAGTTTCTACCTTATTTTCTTGAGCTTGTTGACTGGGCACATTTGTAGGTAGGGCGGCTACCAACAAGTGTCGCTCATTCTGAACTACCTTAGCATTATAATTGTTGGTAACCTCTTGAAGATGCTTAGCGCATGTCATGTTACTAGAAATAGCTTGCACAATTTCTTGCCAAAGGACTTTTCATAGATTTGGTGTGTGGACAAGTCCCTGAGTAGTTGGGTTTCAATGTTGTATTCCCAATCTACACTTTTGAGTACCCTATTCATCCATGTGCTCAGATATCCTCTAGAAAATGGAGAAACATTTGTCAAGTTCTTTGGAGCCTCTGGAGGCAAGTTGTATTAGAATAGATTGAGTAATGGGCGCTAATGGCTCTGTTTGTTCATTGTGTGCCTCTTGAGGTTCTAGATTCATTATAGAGTTTGGAACTATAACATGCATTTATTTTTCAAGTGCTACTTTTGAGGGTTGTGTAGATTGGTGGGTGTTCTATGACTCTTGATTTGCAAAGTCTAATGGGATTTGGCTTGGTTCAGCTAGTTGGGGTGCTAGATCTAATAGGGATAGGGTAGAGTTGGTTGGTGTAGTTTCTTGAGCATGCAGCATAAAGCATGTCAATCATTTGTCGCTTGCTTTATACTATGCTCATGAGGTAATTGGCAACCTCTGGCAAGTTCTCAGCAGATTTTTTGAAGACACCAATAAACAATAAGATTTCTTGCCAATTAATATTGTATAGCTACTATTGGGTAGCCAAATCCATATAAGAACTTGTTTCTCAATGTAGTATTGCTAGTCTTGGGCCTTGAGCAATCCATTTGTCCAAATGCTTAACAGTCCTCTAAAAGTTGGGATAGCATTAGAGGACACGGTAAAAGGGCTAGCCTCTGGTTGTGATATGTGGAAGCTATGGGCTTGGCTTGGGAGGGTTGAACTACTAGCCTTTGTTGAGCACGAATCTCAATTTCTTCTTTTAATTCATGAATAGCTCGCCACATGGCTGCTACTTTTTCAAATTCTTCTTTGGTTTGGCCATCAAGCATAAGTTTTTGGTTGGGGGTGGTATTTGGACTAGTGTAAGGGATAGCAAGTGTGCTAGTAGAGCAATGCCTAGTCGACTTAATTCTTAGGCTTCGTCTAAGGAGCCACACAAAGATGTGGTGTCACCTAGTTCTAACCTAAGGTTTTCTTGTATTCCCATGACCATCCCCTCTACGAATGTAGAGTCTGAGCCAACTGGCCTGATCCAATTGGAAGTGTCACGATGGCTTAATCCAATTGGAAGTGTCACGGAGGTGCTCCTAGCCATTTTCCACCCCTCAGTGTGTTAATAAGCACCCTTGGAGTGAGGGGAACTGAGCTACAGACAAGGGAGAGAATACAAAGGCAGCTCAGGACAACTCAAGAGTTAGGGATGTGATTAATGGATTAGAGCAAAACATGACTAATGAGTCATGAAATGGCAAAGATGGCAGATGAGCACAAGGGGGAGCAAGGGAGAGCAAGCTTCTCTCTCTCTCTCTCTCTCTCTCTCTCTCTCTCTCTCTCTCTCTCTCTCTCTCTCTCTCTCTCTCTCTCTCTCTCTCTCTCTCTCTCTCTAGAGAAAGAAATGTCTCTCTCTCCTTTGTTTTTGTTTTTTTTCTTAGGTTTCTTTCTCTTTTGTTTTGTTTTTTTTTTCTTTTGTTTTCTTCCTCTCTCTCTTTTTGTTTTTTTGTACATTGTAGGAGTTGGCGGGGCCTTCGTGGGGCAATGGCATGGAGCGCTCCGCGTGGATTGGCATGACTTTTGTGTGGTGAGGTCATTGTTTCCCCTTACCCACTTGGCCTCATCATTTCCCTTCCTTACCCAGACACGAACTATGTCGTCCCCGTTACTACATCCAAGGCAACCTCTTTAAATTTCACGCACCTTTGCTGCCTTCTAAATCTATCATCGCCTCTGCAGAGCTTGTAGCACCCATGGCTCGTTTGTTTGGTAGCTACAAGCGTTGAGAAGGCTAAGGAACCTACGATAGTTCTTGCCATAGGAACTAATCCCATAAATGTTGAATATCACCCTGTAAATTAGCACAGAGTTTGGCCAGTGGCCCCTCAAAGTAAGTTTTTTCTATCCCCTCAACCTCTTCCTGCTCAAACTCCATTGGATCCCCTTCGGGTTGAGGATGCTTCTGTTAACCCATTCCTAGGGTTAACAAGATCTACCACCATTATCTTACCTCAAGGAGTCAAGGTAGATGCATCAAAAGGTCATACATTCAACATTTAAAGTAATGGTGTCGGTGCCCTTAATGGTCCGACGGAATACTTATGGTGATTTTTGCTTCAAGAGCATGTGATAACAAGTTAGGATGAAGTCCCAAGTGATGTACTTCATAGATATATTATGAGAGGAGTCATTGTAATAGCACTAGGCCTCTTAGTCGGCCATAGTTTTCGGCCATAGTTTAAGTGAGTGTGAACACTTATGGCCATGTATATAAGTGAAAATCTCCCATAATACAAAGAACTCTCCCATTGTGCAATAAAGTCTTGCTCTTGCTAATCTCTCTCTAATCCATGCTAGTGAGTGTGTGTGAGTATGACGTTAGGTGAGAGGAGGGACCAGTACACGTAGTGCAACGCGCGGCGGTGTGACAACGCTCACAAGAGGCACGATGGAATTGCTTCTTAAGGAGTTGTAGAGCTTGGAGACCTCAAGGGTTATGAGCTCAGTCTTTGGAAAGATCCTCATGACAGTTGCAGTTCACCAGGTAATCTCTTGTTAGATGTGTTTCAAGGGGGGTTGGGTGAGCCATAACATTTTTGGCACTTTTAAAGGCTAAACATGAGTTATACCAAGACATCAAGTGAAGATTCTATATATTGTTGCTTATCCCCTAATTCCACCACTCACATGCATGCAATATCTCTAATGGACTAATAGGATCCTTTAGTTTTCCAACAAACCTATTATATAGCATGTCATATAAACATTTGTTATTGGGATCGTCCAATATCTTGATGATGTTTGTATTTTTTGGTGACATGCTTCAAGATTGTATCCCATCATTTGGTGGCATGCTTCAATATTGTATCCCATCATCAAGATATTGGGATCATCCAATATCTTGATGATGTCTGCATTTTTGGTGACATGCTTCAATATTGTATCCCATCATTTGACTAGAAAAATTTATGTAAAACAAATCAAAAGAGCAATAGTCACATTATAAGCTACTATACCTATAAAAATATACTATAAAAGAAACTAGTCTAAGTAAGTTAACACTCTAAGCAAAAATGCTCAAAATTCCTAATGACATAGTTAACACTTTAAGCAAAAATGCTTAAAATTCTTAATGAAACCTTTTAAAGGATCCCTAGAACATCGAAACCTAGGGTCCCTAGAACATCGAAACCTTTCGCTAATCGGTGTTTTGTCATTGCCCGATCAGAATGCAAATCCAACGGTTTAGTTGATCTAACTTGCTTGCTTTTGTTGTTTTTTTTGTGCTTTGATGGAACTATAGAGCATGCAGGTTTTGGAGCATTCCTTCAAGATCGAGATTTATGGGTGTAGATATGTGTTTAAATTTATCCCTCTACTTTTTCTTGCACTATTGCATTTCCAAATTTTTAGGCATTTCTGTTACGGTTTGTCCGTCCATCCTTCTGTGGTGGTTAATTGGGGATGCCTAATAACCACTATGATCATAGTATGGCACTTGGGTGATTCCGAATATTCCATGTGTAGGACATATAAATTTAGGAATAGCTAGAACTAAGTGTTAGATTTAATGCTTATGTGATGTTGTGTAATTTTAGCATGTGTTGCTAATGTGTAATGTGTTTGAATGGACAACTTGTAGGTTGGTGAGATTGATGAGTTTTGTGCTGGTAAGCCAGTATAACTAGGACATGATGGCGGCATGATTTGGCATGAACAATTACCGGAAAGGATTTCCTTTTAGTATTTTGGCATTGGCGGGATAGCCAATGATTTTGATATTTTGGCAGTGGTATCTACTATGAGATATTTTTGTATTGAGTTAGCCGACCACTTTTGTTATACATGGGCGTGGACCTATTAATTTGGTTGCACATGAACTAGCGCTTGGGAGTTTACATGTATTTTTCCTTAGTGATTTGGATAGGAAGGATTTATTTAAGCTTTTGGTAAAAGCAACTCCTATTTTTTGTAAAGGGCAAGCCCATGCAAGAGCGTGTAGCTATTTTTGGCATGTGGGCTATTTTTGTTAATAAAGACATAAATACCTAAGAAGTGGGAGTATGTCGACACTTCTTGGGGGGGGATAGATTACACCCAATACTCTCACATGTGATTATTTTTATTTTTTGTTTATGCTATATTGATCAAGATAATTCTTGAAGTCTATGTAACTTGATCGGTTTAATAGTTAATAGTGATGTGTCTCCCCAAGATCCAATTTTCTATTAGTGGTATCAGAGCATGGTTGGGGGGAGTGAAGGTGAGAAATATTTAGTATAAGAAGAGAAGAAATTACATATATATATATATATATATATATATATTCATGGCTTCAAAACGAGATGTCGTGTGACCAAAATAAAGCTAGAAAACAAAGGACACATAAAGCGACAAAAATCACTTCAAAGGTTGGAGCTTTTATGGTTTATCTATAACTAATTGGAGTGCTCACTTTCTAAGCCTTCAAAAGGTGTCAAAACAAGGCTTAAATGCCTTACCACCAAAGGTTTCACAAAGGCTTTAACTAAAGCCTAAACAAAAGGCTTAGTTATAAGCCTAGTCTAGCCTCTTCCAACTAGCCTCTACAAGCTCAAAAAAGCATGCAAAGGTGAAAAATGAAAAAAGCATGCAGGGTGCTCATAAGCTCTGCAAATTCAAAAATGACACTGGAATGAAGATCTCATCCATTGGATGTGTCCGGAATGGTCTCTTCTTGCACAAAACATGTATGTTGCTTGCAAGCTTTCGTCAAGGATCAAGCAAGTTGAATTTGCACTACGGTTGTTGGCTTACATAATTCCCATCTTTCTCTATTCATAAAAAGCTTCAAAGTTAAGAGAAGATTCATGTGTGGAGCCTTTTTAAGTAAAAAACCCTTCAAAATTTACCCAAATTCATCCGAATTTAGCCTTGCTTCAAATTGAAGAAATTTTTAGCATCCCACATTTTTTAATGCAAAATTTATAACAAATCATAAATTTTAAAATTGGTCACCGTTTTATCTTTAGAAGCTCAAATTTTGTCATTAAAGATAAAACGGTGACCAATTTGAGCTTCTAAAGATAAAACGTGTTGAGACTAACCCTGTTGAGAAGTCTTAAAAGTGTTGAGACTAACCCTGTCATTAAGTTAGCTCCTCATTTTTATGGTCCTTATCAAATTACTCAAAAAATCAATAACCTAGCATATCGACTTTCACTTCCTTCTCATTGGAGAATTCGTAATTATTTCCATATCAATCTTTTGAGACCTACCATTTCCTACACATCCTGTGTAGTATGAGGAAGCACCTATTCTTGTGGATCAAGTAGAAAAGCTTCAACCTAAAGCTATTATTGACCATGAGACCACTTCCACTCGCATAGGTACAATGTATAACAGATACCTTTTGACCTTTAAAAATCATCCCAGAGAGAATGTTGGATGGATGCATGAGCAAGTCATTCGTGCCTATCCCGATCACATCCAATCTTACTTTCAAACACAAGCCAATTGATATGATGCAATTGAGGACAATTGCTATCCCAAACAGGAGGGTTATTACAGTTTGTCCACCCGTACCTCTATGGTGGGTTAATTGGGGATGCCTAATTACCACTATGTTCATAGTATGGTACTTAGGTGATTCTGAATATTCCATGTGTAGGACATATGAATTTAGCGATGGCTAGAACTAAGTGTGTTAGATTTAATGATTTTGTGTTATTGTGTAATTTTAGCATGTGTTGTTAATGTGTAATGTGTTTGAATGGACAACTTGTAGGTTGGCAAGATTGACGAGTTTTGTGCTCATAAGCCGGTATGGCTGGGACATGATGGCAGTGATTTGGTGTGAGCAAGAGAAGGTTTTTCTTTTAGTATTTGGGCACTAGCAAGATAGCCAATGATTTTGGTATTTTGGCCATGGTATTTACTACGAGATATTTTTGTATTGTATTAGCCGCCCACTTTTGTTATACATGGGCATGGACCTATTAATTTGGTTGTACGTGAACTAGTCCTTAGGGGTTTATATGTATTTTTCCTTAGTGATTTGGATAGAAAGGATTTATTTAAGCTTTCGATAAAAGAAACTCTTATTTTTTGTAAAGGGCAAGCCCATGCAAGAGCGTGCAACTATTTTTAGGATGTGGGCTATTTTTGTTAATAAAGACATAAATACCCAAGAAGTGAGAGTATGCTGACACTTCTTAGGGGGAGATAGATTGCACTCAATACTCTCTCATGTGATTGTTTTGCTCAAGATAATTGTTGAAGATTATGTAACTTGATCGGTTTGATAGTTAGTAGAGTGATGTGTCTCCCTAAGATCTAATTTTTTGTCAATTTAAGATTTAATCAAGCCATTAATCTTTGTGTATACATAATTAGATTGTACTGAGTATATGTCATTTAGGAAGCTTATGAATAGCTAAATCATCCTAGTAAAGTAAAATAAAATAAAAATACACCCTAAAACTTGAAATAGATAGCATAACTCATTTTTGGCCAAATAGTAAAAATTGCACAGGGGGTACATGCCTCGATTGTGCCTGCCTACGAACATACATTCGCTCGTATAGCAATGCATGTTCCTATGTTTGATAGAGAATAATATAAAATCTACTCATTAAGGAGTATCACTGAAATTATTCCTTCCATAAATAGCCATAAACCCATGCATGTTCCTTGACTTATGAATGCAGGTTCTTCAATCACCCAGGGACCTTCACATGAACATAGGCACACGAATCCATGTCCATTTACACACCTATGCATGCACATCTATGTATCCCCATGCACATTCCTACATCCTGCGAACGAGCGAACAATGTATGGATGTACCATGTAAGCATACTTCCTAGGTGTTAACAAACACCAAATTTTCATGAAAAATGGGCAGTATTCTTGTAGTGATCTATCTTAATGATACAGATAGCCCAATGCAGAATCTCTATCCTTCTACTAATGCTACACTTACTACATCCTTTTTGGATAATAAAAAACTCTATAACAACCACCACATCTAAAGCACCCCATTTTCTTCTTTGGCACATAATACAGTGTTGTGTACATGGGAATGCAACTGCCCCTTTTATACTCCATGTAATATAGGACATTATTTTTTTACACTCAATCATAGCCGCCATGAGCTATGTTGGTAACTAGTGCTATGGTTTGTTGGATTAAGGAAAATTTGGTGCCAAACATACCCCTTTGGTATATTTCAATGGTTTTTGGTTAGCAAGGACTCATGGAACTAAACTTGGGAAATTTAAGGCCCTTGGAATGGAGCTATGAGCTACCTCTTGGCTCTATACATGCAATTTTGAGAGTATTTGGTCCATCCTCAGCTCAAACACTCATTTGTTATATGATTTTTTCTACAAATGCTACACCACACATAATCACATTGGGATTGCACCTTAGAAAGCTTAGGAGGATTAGTGCCACTTACTTTGCATTGCTCATGCATCATAGTCGTTAATTCTTTGGTTGCCTTCGCAATTGTATCTTGTGGATCATCCTCTTTCTATTATATCTGCTTTTAGCTATTATCCTGTGGATCAACCTCTTTCTATTATACCTGCTTTAGCTATTGGATCTAGATATTGAGGAAGAGGATTCATTATCAGCATGCTTATCATTATAGTCTAGCAAATTCTCTATTGTAGCAGCTCTTTGAAAGCATTCATCCAAGATTTTTGAGGACTCCACTACTTTTAGTATTTGCATTCTTGTGGTTGAGACCACCAAATGACTTATTTATTTAATCCCTAACCCCTTGATTTCACATCCTTTGAGAACTTGGAAATAAGAGTTCAAAGCCTTGTTATATAGTCTCTCATATTATATTTCTTTTCCTCTAATTCTCTTAGTTGGAGGACTAGTTAGCCCCAAAAATCTATAGGTTGAAACCTCATGTAGGTGGCTTAGGTTCTCTCATATCTTTGTGTCCGCTAGTATGTCCTTGTGCCAATTACATGATATACTCACCATTCACATTGAGAATGGTCTTGCATTATCTCCCTCCTTTTTACTTCAATGTGGATAGTGTTATATCTGTCCCCACTAGCATTGTGCCAGTGGTCTCAAAATGTTGCAAGTTCTTTGATGTGTTAAATAACAAAGTGATGTCCACAATAAAAATAAAGTTTGCATTGAACAAAATCCAACAGCAATAAGAATCCAAAAAGTTCTCTCTCTTTTCCTCTAGTGTAAGACCCCAAGTCCTGTCAATTGGTGGCTCCAAATACAACTTGTTCAAGTTGTGTAGATCTCTAGGGTATGTACTAATAGGACAGATATATAGTGTAAGACTCCAAGTCCTATCAATTGGTGGCTCTAAACACAACTTTGTTCAGGTTGTGCAGATCTATGGGGTATGTACTAATAGGAAAGATATATAGCCTTTAAATATGCATAAAGAGAGGTGAATTGAGCTAGTTGATTCATCATGTTGAGGTGCTTTCTTTTCCATAGCTAGTTACACCTAGAGACCCACACTAACATCATGTTGTCGAGCTTCCAACAGAAAAAAGATGCTCTACTTGCCCATGCCAATGCTTGCACACTAGCAAATATAACTCTCATTCATACAATGAATAACATCCTCCAAATGTCCCTTGTGGAGGCTCACAACGTAGAAGAGCCCAGTCATGGGAAGATTACAACATCCCATCTAGTTGATGCAAACATATCAATGTTAGTGGCCCAGAAACTCTTTCAACAGAGGAACTTTTAATGCATGCATCCATGTCCACAAAGTGCTCCAAACAAGTTGACATGTCATCATTATGTACTATCTCTTCCATGAGGCTCTTCTTCCACCTACTCTCAATCGTCCTAGAACTTTAGGTGAGTTGGCATAAAAAACCTGTACGAAAAGGGAAAGACCATGTGAGCAACAGTAACATGTTCTAACAGTGTCACACTTTGTCAATGCCAACTTTTAATGGTAAGCTATCCCTGTCTAACAGACCACCTGGGTCGTGATGTGGACAACTCTCGTCCTTTGAATACCAATGTTGCACTTAGTTCCACTAAGGATAAGCCTATGCTTCTTTTGCTTGGCCTTTTTCTTGTCTGGGTAGTCATTGGCCATGTGACCCTTCTTATCACAATACCAACATTTGATCTTCTTCATTCTTTCTTATCTTTGAGGTAGTGTTAGCTTCAAAAGTTGGTCCTCTCACCCCCATATAGACATAAATGTCATGAAGCCTTAGTAAGCCTTGGAAAATTGATTTAGTAGTAGAGTGGTCATCTATGTGGCCTCAATCTAAGTTGTTCCTCTCACCCCCATAGACAAAGATGTCATGAAGCCATAGTAAGTAAACCTTTGCTAACTGATTTAGTAGCATAGTGATCATCTATGTGAACGCAATGCTAACAACTCATCCCTTCACCTGAGTTTGAAATCAGGTAGAGCTGGCTTTCAAGATTGATGACTCTTCTGAGGGTACTAGTCTCAAACTAGTTTTGTAAGATCTTCTCATGCTCTTCCAAGTCTGTGAGCACGTCCTCAAGGTCATCATCATTGATGTCGTCCACTACCTTTGGCTTTGGCTACGTTCCATCGACTACGTATATAACAGCCTCCCAAGTAACCATCAAACTTGATCGGCTCAATGACGAACCTTCTCAACCACTTCTCTTCGCAAACTTTCTCAAATATGTTCACAACGCGATGCAGGCATAATTGATATTGTAGAGATAATCGCTCCTCTTCGCAAACCTTCTCAAATCTACCCATAATGTAATGCAAACATAATTAATATCAATAGAGAGGCTATCGAATGCCTCTATATATAGTACCTAGGATGTGCTCGAATAATAATAGACTAAACAAAAGACTAGGGGGTGTAGCTTTCAAGCCTATCCGAGGTTGTATGGACACATGTTTGGGTCCTATAAAACGAGAACAAACAAGGTGTCTCAAAAAGATCTCCTTCTATTCTCCTTCTATTCTACCTTGTCTCAAAACGATCTCCTTCTATCCTAGAGTGTGGTCTATCAATATGCATCCTATTCTAGAGTGTGGTCTATCAATATGCATCCTATTTGACATGGTGCCAAGTATACATAAACTACCTCACATAAAGGCCATTGATGTAACACATAAAGGCCATTGATGTACAAACTATGGTTTCTCATTTTCTAAGTAGAGAGCTCTCAAGCCCCCTAGTGGATGGCCCTTTCAACCTCCAAAAAAACATATACACCCAAAGTTTATTAGTTACAACACGAGTAAAGTCACGGGATATTCTTTCACTCCAAAAAAGGTTGCACTCACCTCAACCCTCCCTACCTTTTGAAAGAACCTCCTTTTATGATTAACACAACTCTTAGAGACTTTTGTTTACAAAAAACTCTCTTTAAATATAACTCTTAAAAAAAACCCTTGCAAGGAAATATAATCAACACAAAAGAAAAGTCAAACAAACATATGTGAAAGAACAAAAGAACTTATATTTTTCCTAAAGACAAACTTCTACTTTTTGAGTTTTGCTTTGCAAACATAGTAATTTTTTTTAATCATGCCACATATGTGATATAAAACTTCATGTTTATACATACATAATATATATATATATATATATATATAATTAACACCTATCAACTGGAAAAAAAAATTGCATACTTCTCAAATTATTGTATAAGCACAACCCATAAGTATTCTCACATTCTTCTCAAAAGCAGGGCTACACCACATTTCTAAGCCAATTTTAATTTCAAGCTTTTTTAGTTTATTTGCCTTGTTATTTCATGAAATTTATAAATCAACCTTCAGCAATTTTAAGATTGAAGCCACTTTTATGGCTCAATTACAAACCTGGTGCTAACTCCTCCAAGAGCCTCCACTTGCATCCACAGCTACCCTTTCAATAACCACTTAAAAAAAAGCATATGTTTTTTAAACAATACTTTCACTCTGTTCATGCATGCTAAATAAATGTACTACCGTAGTTCCAAGCTTTTTGTGTTAACTTATACACGAAATGTTATAAATCAACCTTAGAGCCATCAAGCCTTGTTCTAACTCCAACAAGGTATCCATTTATCAACTCCTCTACTCAATGTAAATTTTAAAATTTCACTTCGTTAGGCACAATCCCAATGTTCAGAACTGTAGCCAAAATTTGTGGGACAATGTTAAGTACGCTCATCGTTTCTCTCATAAGAAAATAGCAGAGGATAATGTACCTTAAGCGACCACCATGAAAAAGGTATGAACCATGACTGAACCATCAAGTAGCACCGAAACAAATTCACCATGCAAGCTTTAGCATCCACTTAACCAAAATCAGAGAACTCAAAATGATATCTTATGTACATAATCGTTGGCAATATGACCAGCTACATCAAGATGTCAACTGTAAATAAACAATGAGATCTTGCATAGGTTGAAAAAAACATTCCAAAATTCAAAAGATTATATATTATTAGTATTATTATTATTATATTTTCATCCAACAAGAGCTAAGATGCAAATTGAACAAGGTTAACATTCTCTACAAGGATGGCCTTTCTTTTGTGGGGAAGGAGGGGAGAGAGAGAGAGAGAGAGAGAGAGAGAGAGAGATGAGGATGAAAAAGATAAACATATGGACGAAATGAAGAACAAAATAAGTGGTATAGAAGCTTTTGAATATTTGTAGAACATATTTTTTTTTAAATTCCTTTTTAAGGCAGCAAGAAGGGTCATGCTCTAGTGCCAGACTGCCTTTGTTGGCCGTTCAATGATTTTCTCATCATGGGCATCCTCTTCCTCCCCCAAAAAACGGAGAAGAACCAAAAAAAACCTGCCTCTACCAAACATGTCACTAGTCCTGGACATCTTTTGTCTAAGCATATCTTCAACTCCGCAAACATCAGAGAAAGAACCGGAGATACAGATACAAATGAAAGCCATCGCCTTGGGATTGCAACACCAAATTTGATCTGCATAAAACAACAGCTTTTAGAAGCAAAACCCCATTTAATGGTCATGTAAATACTTTAAAAAAAAACACATCTCAAAAGTAAGTAACAGCACCTTAATTTTGGAAGAACACTAGCATCCTTTTACAGCACCAAAGAATTGAGGTCAAAATATGAGACGTGTGGTAGAAAAGTTAACTGCACAAAAGTTTTTTTGTTTTAATGATGAACCACCGTGTCTTAAAGTTCCAAAGAAAATATAAATCACTACAGAAAAGGCAGTACCTATACAGCAAAACTTCATTTAAAAATGCGGAGTAATGCAAGGCCAAGAGCATACACTGAGACAATGGTACCTGCACCATATAGAAAAGGTCGTGTTAATCATTACCATATCCACAATACCTAATAAAACATGTAAAATTATGGGCTTTGTGCCTTTTGTGGTGCCTGAAATCCCTGTGACAACTTGACGGTGAGTCCTTGATGCACTCTTCTCATATGTGCTTACGTGCAAAACAGTACTTCTGATGTTTCTGGTTCTCTGCTGATAGGGGGAAGAGTGCAGGGATTAGAAACTTCACAAAGAACAGACAAACAAAGCTAGAGGTTTGGATTTGGATATGACAGCAAGAGCAAACCAGCTAGGAAATAAGGCAGGAAGGCAGGTCTTCTGGCGAAGCATTGAATCCATGCATCTCCAAGGACATCGAGACAAGATGCTAGCAGGACAACGCTTTCATTGTGACTCCATGAGTACAACAGAGATCATCCCAACAAAGCAGTCCGAGGAAGCTGCCTCTTCATGACCAACGGTGGAGGAAGGAGTTTAAATCATTCTCTCCTATAGATCAATATTCACAAGGCCCCCTGATTAATCTAAGTTCTGTAGGTCTATAACTGTTAGACCTTAAGGTAACCCTTAAAAGTGTACTCCAAAAAACTGGAATTGAACTCTATACATGTATGTGTATAAATAAATAGAACCCAACCAGTATGCTTCATGTCCTTCCGTGATACGAAAGAGGGAAGTTTTGTTTAAATCACTCTGGATGGCCACCAATAGGCAGAAAGAATGGTTGGAAGCAAACCTATGCAATATTTGATGACCTCGTATTTTGAAGCTTCCAATTGCGTTTTCAAAGCATTGATTTCCTGGATGAAATATCAAGCCAAAAAGGTGTTGGCCGTTCACCTTCAACCAAAAGCCAAACGTGAAATTCAACACTAAAAACTGATACAAACCAGATCCAAACTCACCTTGTCAAGTTTATTTGTCAAACTAGACGTCTCAGCACTTTGATTAACTAACTCTTCTTTGATACGACTGCAGATACAAGAGGTGCTAATATATTATGAAACAATTCAACACACAGGTTCCATTTCTGCCAATCTAATATGACTAATCAAAAACTATTTTTTTCTGTGCAAGTGGCAGGGCTTCCACATCAGATTAGGTTGATACCTTACCCCCTTTCTAGGTTCAGATCCAGCCGTTGGCCAGCTGTAACTTTGTCCATCTCATACCTGTTAAAACATTGCACCTGCAGTGAGTCCCACGGAAAAACAGGGTTCAATTGAATTTTGCCAAGATTGAGTCTAATGGTAGCCTCACACCAACCTTATTTCACTTTGTAGTTTCTCAATATCAATTCGCAGCTTTTCAGTCTCACGCTGTGTAAACAAGACTTTTTTCTCCTGTAAGCGATACATAGTAAGACATCATGAACGCAGCATGCAGCAAGCAAGCTCTCTCTCTCTCTCTCTCTCTCTCTCTCTCTCTCTCTCTCTCTCTCTCTACCAGAGGACATTACGGGCATTCAGACAGAGACACCTCAGGGGGGACCCTCCATTGTCGCCTACAGATCGCAGGCTCTTGAGGCACCAGATTATCCACTTGATCCAGGGAGGAGAAGTGGAGGGGCACGACTTCTTCTACTATTATGGTGCACCTGACGAGGGGGCCCAGCCCTCATGAGTACCTATATGGCATGACATGCTTCTCATGATGTACACTTATAGCATGCTGCATAGCTTTTTGATTTTCATTTCAGTTTCAGTTCTAGTTTCACACATTTCAGTTTCATTATGCTTTCCGATGAGGCTCCCGAGTGCATCGACTTATGTAATCATGTATGCTCGACATGTGTCTCATGGACCCGTTATGGTCCTTCGAAGACAATAATAAAATTTCATTTCATTTCATTCTCTCTCTCTCTCTCTCTCTCTCTCTCTCTCTCTCTCTCTCTCTCTCTCTCTCTCTCTCTCTCTCTCTCTCTCTCTCTCGCATAGCGGTTTATTCATCAGGCTCCTAAGCAAGAGATCCCTGGTTCAAGTCCCATTACCTCCACTTTGGTGTTGTCATACGGATCATACATGGTCCACTGGCTTGGCTATAACATTAAAAGACTCTCTCTCTCTCTCTCTCTCGACAAAGATATATTAAAAGATTGGAAGACCGATTGGATAATATCTCGTTACGTGAGCAATTTCTCGAATTGGGAATCTCCGACTCATCTAATCAATATGAAACACAATGTAATCGATCCGATGAACCGACTCGATTCTTAGGGGGCGCTTCATCTGGGACCCTATGCTTCTGTTCCAGCCGGATCATAACATTCCTTCCTCGCGTCGTAGTTTATTAGCGAAGCAAGAACTGGTGCGGAGGCTTTACGTCCATGCCACATGTTAGGGGATACCGATGGGGGAGAGCTTGTAGACAGGAGACTCGTTCAAAGCATAGAGGACGGGGCTCAGGAGGAGTGGCAGTATTGTTTAGAGAGGAGCTGCAGCCACTGATACATATAGTCCGTAGAGATGAACAGGCTAGGTACATGTGGCTTAGACTGAGGGCAGAGACCGGCAGATATCTCTACATTGCTATATGCTATTTGGCTCCTAGTACATCAGTGTATGCATCACCTAGCGGGCAGTCTCCCTTTTCTATTTTGGATGATGACATTTGGGAGTTCTCCAGGGATGGTGACATCATTCTCTTGGGAGACTTCAATGCCAGGACCGTCCATAACCAGACAGTATTTTATGATACCTCAGAGGAGATGTTGAGGGAGCTTGATGTTAGGGATATGGGCCTATCTAGACTCTCACAGGATGAGGAACACATTGAGTATGGGCGGTATTTGATAGACATGGGGACTGCACATGAATTGGCCATCCTGAATGGCCTACAGAGATTCCCGACAACGGGCGGTTTCACTTGCTTTCCACATCGGCATGGTGCTAGTACAGTGGACTATGTTATGGTTCAGCCCAGTCTCATTCCCTCTTTTCAGGATTTTATGGTAGGCACTAGGCCGGTTGGAGTAGCAGCGTGGATCATGCTATCTTGTCCTTCACTCTTACATTTTAGTTCAGCACAGCTCCATTGGGACAGGTCTCCACACACACGTTATACCTTTACGAGGGAGACTGACACCGTGTACACGGATGAGATATACAGACGCTTATGTGCCGAGGAGCCGGGACGGCCATTAGATGAGCTCACTCAGATATTGATAGAGACGCTTCATGCTACACCATCAGAGGCATATCCCCATTGTCGGCCTACACGGAGACGATCTGGGAACATGCCCCAAAACAGCTGGTATGATGAGGAGTGCAGAGAGATGAGGATCAGATTACAGAGAGAGGTGCTCATGGGTGTTACCACTCACAGACAGTCACAGATTACCTTCCGACGCCTAGTGCGACGGAAGAAGAGGGCTTATCTTGCTCAGTTAGAGAGGGATTTGTATTAGTTATTTATGAGTCAGGACTCAAGCAAGACATGGAGACTATTCCATGAGCATTCACCATCACCAACCATTACCTCCACATAGATTTGGGGTGAGTATGCAGCACCCTGTACATAGCACCAGGACAACCGCCCCTACCAGACCCATCGGAGCCATGCCCAGAGACATGTGCTTTCTGTACTGCTGAGATGGTAAGGAAAGCTATTGACAGGATGAGGACTGGGAGAGCATATGATCATGATGGTTTGGTAGCAGAGCACTTTATTCATGCCAGAGATATGCTTGCAGAGCTTATTGCTATGATGTTTAACCAAGCCATGTGTGAGGGTTTTTCTAAGACTTGGAATATGTCCACGATTGTGTCTATCTTCAAGTCAGGCGATCCCATGCTTCCTGGGAATTATCGTACCATCATGATTGGTCACACATTGGCTAGATTATATGCATCTATTCTTGAGCAAGTGTTGAGTAGATGGGCAGAGAGAGAGGGCATACGTGCATCAGGGTAGGCAGGGTTCAGGAGAGGTTTCTCCACTCTTGACCATATCTTGACACTCAGAGCTATAATTGAGGAGGGCAGATCATATGGCGGGAGGATTTATTGTTGCTTTGTGGATTCCCGCAAAGCTTTTGACACAGTACCGAGAGCCAGACTGATGCGCAGGAGTTGAGTAGATGGGCAGAGAGAGAGGGCATACGTGCATCAGGGTAGGCAGGGTTCAGGAGAGGTTTCTCCACTCTTGACCATATCTTGACACTCAGAGCTATTATTGAGGAGGGCAGATCATATGGCAAGAGGATTTATTGTTGCTTTGTGGATTTCCGCAAAGCTTTTGACACAGTACCGAGAGCTAGACTGATGCGCTATTGTCCAGCAGCTTCTGTCCAAAAAAAGTGCAGCAAAAGAGGGCTGCAAATCTGAAAACGCAGCAGTGAAAGGGGCTGAATATGGGGCAGCAAGGAAACGCTAGACCTAGAGCGATGATAGTATGAAAGAGTGCACAAAGCGGAAGCAAGATGAGCGCTAGAGTGTGCTGATCTGAGAAGTGCGAGAGAGAGAGAGAGAGAGAGAGAGAGAGAGAGATGAAGCTAATAAGCTGAAAATACTGCAATGAAAGCAATCCCAAGCAAGAGACAGAATAGTCTCATAAGTGAAGGATACAAAAGGTGATGCTGATATTGCCTTTGTAAAAGGCTCTTGCTACATAACGTGATGTTCATTGTCTGATGTCTCTCTCTCTCTCTCTCCGTTACTCTCCCTCTCCTATGTTTTGCTTCTGCATTATGCAACTTTATCATGGTATTAGTCGCTTAGCTGACCGGCACTTCAAGGCGGCGGCGGTGAGTTTCCTTATTGCAAGAAGTTCAGCACTTTGGGAGCAAAAGAAGGCTTGCGTTTTTGCTACATATGCAGCAAAGGGCTGCATTTTGTGCAAATTTCCGCACGGCTGCGTTTTTCCTCACCACTCGGCTGTTCTGTTTTCATCCTGAAGGCTGCGTTGTTCACATTGGTGGCAGCGTTTTCTTTTTCTTCTAGGGTGCTGTGCTTCAGTTTTGGGGGCTGCATTTTTGTGGTGGCAGTAACTCTTTCTCCCCTATGCTATCTTCTCCATCATCCGTCGTTGGTGGTGATGCGTGGGCTGCGTTTTCAGCCATGTGCAGTAGTGAAGGTTTCTTCCCACGTGCTTCAGCCTTACCTTCGCTTGAGAGGGGGCTGTCAGTCCTATGCTTTCGCGGTGTTGGCGTTTGGAGAAGATCCCTGGGTGTTTTCCGGTAAGCTTTGGGGGACTGTTTGCTAATGTCCAGCCCCTTTCTCTCTTAACGTACCTCAAGATCTCAACCCGTACCTGAATGCGTACCTTACCGTACCTTTCCACCTTGGCTCCAACTAGCTTGAACGTACATTCTCTCTTGATGAACGCTTTCATCAATACCCTTGAGCCTTGATGCCTTCCACCACACGAAGTAGCAAGGTAGGGAAGGTGATCATTCCCAAAGAAGCCACTTTGCATCAACACTCTCGTCCTGGTCACATCGTTGACCTGTTCAATTCATAGAGTTTTGACAGACCCAATTCCTCAAGTTTCTGCCTACACTCTCATGTCATGTGCACTCTTACTGTCATGTGCACACGTTAATCCGGTGCCACATAGACATGATTATTCCTTACAGCCGCCTTAAGGGCAAAGTTAGAGGTCGTATATGGGTAGTTTGGAGCCAATTTGGTGGCCCTATAGGTGCCCGGACGTGCATAAGACATGCACCAATGGTTGGGACATATTATGGGCACAATATGAACACATTTTATGACATTTTTTATGCCTTTTTATAGCCTGAAAATTGAAAACCAACCTAATTATGACTTTCTATCACTATATAAAGGCAAGTCATGGTCTTTTCTATTCATTCAAAGACAGAGATTGCAGAGCCAAGGCCAAGGACATGCAGTCTAACAATTTGGATCAGCCGAGTACATCTCCAAATCAGCGTTTTCCATTAATGCAAAGTGAAGAACAGTAAGCATAAGTTTATTTATAGCATTCATAGTCTAGATCTACATTGGATCTATGACAATCATTGTAATTACTCATTCATTCAGTAATATATAGTAGGAGTAGGTTAGGTAAAGAGTCTCTCTCTTCTCCTTCTCTCTACTCTCTGTCATGAGAATGTGATTAGTGTTAAGTCTTTATTGCTTTGCGTTAATCATCATTAAGCACGCTTCCGCATAGTAGTCATGTTACATTGGTATCAGAGCATGTCTAGGTTGTTCCTAGGAAAAGTTTTTCATCAATGCTAGGTTTGTATGTAAATCAGCAAATTAGGGTTTGCGTTTTTGCATCAAATCAGTCTTTTTGCATCAGCTTTTTGCTCATTGTCAGCATAGTAGATGGGGTTCATCTGCTCAAATGCCATACCACGAGTTACCCAATGATGTACACAAGCACCCTCCACTGAGGTGGGCGTCGCCAGATGAAAGGACTCCACATCCCCCTCTGAAAAAAGATGTCGGATTGATACAAGCCCAACCTGATTTTGATCCAAATCCAAAAAACTATGGAAGTACCATTGTGTCCTAGGCATGGTTAGCAACCACAGATCCAAACATCCCACTGGGTCCAAAAAACCATCCTCCAAAACAACAAACTTGCAGAACTGGCAAGCGGAGAGGCATCCTTAGAAGCATCACAAAGAGAGGCAGAGATAGACTCCCCAGAAGCATCACAAAGAGAGGCAGAGATGGACTCCCCATAATGAGGAAGGGAAGCAAGAATATAAACTGCAATGGTACCAAGATCCCAAGAATCCGCAACAAACAAATGATCCATGTGAAAGGATCATACCTCACAGGCAAAACACCCTCCTTTCTCTGCAAACACTGCAGAGAACATAGGCTTGGACAAAATAAACTCTGCTCAGGATCTCTGAAAAGATCGCTACTCTCCTCCAAAATCTGTAAACTCCTGTCACAAAAGAAAGTCTCCACAGAAATAAAACAGCTCCCGATACTGATCCTCAAGTGAAGTAGCTGGAGATGGGTCCCCTCTGAGTGTAGAAAACTCCTTTGGGAAGTAAAACGCAGCCAAAAACACTGCTTTCCAGTAAAAAACAGCACTCCACTGCCAACAAAAGGCAAGGAACATGAAGAAACTGGGTAACTGTGAAAGGCCAAGAACAAAACACAGGTATAGATGCTCCAAAATCAATAAAACGCTGACTGAAATCAGAAATTCAATGTCCTCCTCAATTACCAAACTGCCCACTAAATTGGGGATGAATCTACCCTCGTTTGACCTGAAACACAAGCTTCTTCGCGTGTAAACGCAAATCTATCCACCTACTGAAAACGCAAAAACGCAGGAGGGAGAGGAGGAAGCATCCAACACTGTTCTTCACCGGCGCTCCGATACATGATAGAATGCACAGCGGAAGAAGGGAAAGTGGAAACACGAGAGAGAGAGAGAGAGAGAGAGAGAGAGAGATGGAGAGGAAACACAGGTATAGACCTGCTCTCAATATTATCATCCAAGAATACATGTTCCAAGCACGAGGGGAGAAAGCCTCGTATGTGAGGGACTACAGCAAAATAATGCTAAGCAATGAAAAAGAGTGAGGGGTATGCCGGCTATATATATGCCCAGATGAGGGCAGCCGAACAGCTCACTACTAGGAAAAAAATGCCCAAGACTCCATAAAGTGGGGATAAAATATGGGAAAAATATGTGAGGGGTGACCAACCCCTCTAACTAACATGGTCAGCCCTAGAGGCTAAAATAGGACACCATACAGGAAGCCAGCAACAAGGAGATGATGTCTAACAAGGAAGAGGTTAAGCATGAAGCACACAAAATGCACATAAAGCTATGCCAATAGCCTAAAGCTAAATAACTGAATGTGTCTAGCACTGCATGACCACATCTAGTAAAAAATGTGTAGCCAACACAAAGCTGCCCATGAACATAAACTGGGTATAGCTCGAAATCTTGACCCTATAAATACAGAGTCACAAGCATGATAAAAACTGCACCACTTTCAACCTTTATTAACCCAAGGAAGAAAACGAAACCAGGGTTACCTGTGAGCTTTGTACATCTGTCTGCAGCTTTGAGAAAGCAGCTTCTTTCATCATATTGTACTGTTCAAGCACCACAACAGCGGTAGCATCACTAGTGCTGTGACTACAAAGAAGCTACACAAAATTCATAAAAAGAAGCGTCCACAGTAACACAATAATCATCTTAAGAATGAACACAATAATCATCTTAAGAATGCACCTACATGACAGTAATAGACCCTGAAAAACAAATAGATTACAAACTCGTTACTGTGTGATGACTGATTGAAGTCCAAACTCTGCCATGCATAGAGAGAGCAATTTCAAAAGCAAGGCTTGATAAAAAAGAGTATCAGTTTTACCTTTTGTAACTCGGCCTTGGATACAAAGGAGTCTGAAACATTTTGCAAGCAATCATTGAGCACATCTGTCATTGCTCCAGTTATGGCCTCTGCCTGATTTGCATCAAAGCCTTGTGACTCCAACTTACGAACCTGCAAAAAAAATCAATACCATAAAACTGTGACTACAGTTCATCCCATGAAACAATGGAGACTCTTTCCTACTTGTCCCAACCACTTATCCAAATTTCAGCATGAGAATCATAGTACCATTCAACAATTAAATGAACTTACTCATGCTCCTATCATTTGAATTCATCCACTTATAATCCAACTTCATGATAACTTCAACTATATCAAAAGCTTACACTACTGAGGTGCATTACACATATGGCCCACATTTTTGGCTGGGCAAACTTTGGATGGAGGTATGCCCCAGTCCGCCTACTGTCATCAAATGTTTTGACAAAAAGTGAGGTGTGGTTATGTGCAACATAGATAATAGTTTTAGCATCATAGAGACACTCTTTTTCGGCCATAGTATCATAGCAATGAAACGCGTTTCATACTTGATGTTTCGTTCAGGCATTTGAAACGCATTTCATACATTTTGCATTTCACTCTATTCATATTGGACTTAATGCTATTTGAGAGCACTTCTGTAGCATGTTGATCTATGCTGGCTGTCTCTCACCGTTTGAAAAGCAGGCAATGCATGACTTGTATGATAGAATGTATGTTTTTTTCACTGACCCATAGTTGTCAAGCTTATTTATGCATGAAGTAACATATCTGGCATAATTTTAGACATGCCTCCGACCTCCCCCCCCCCCCCCCCCCCCGCATGAAACGTTTATGAAATGTCTGGGATTTCATGAAACATCTGCCTACTATGGGCCATGGCAGATCCATTCGATACATTTCTTCTTTGATCGCTATATATTGGATGTATTGGCTCTAGGATGATACTAAACCTGCCCGGTCCTAGAAAACTTGACATCTGAGAGGTGACGCCTGTTGGCTTGTTTGGTGTAGACCTCTTGTGCGTTACTGGTTGCTCCAACTTGCCTTACTGGTGATTGATATAGTTGAAGATACAAAAAATAAGAAGGGATTTTAGTTTAAAGATAATTCACAGAAAGGTCACAAAATCGCCGACCTCAATGCTAAAATATAATATGTTAGACACAGAGAAGAAGGGTGACTTCAGGATTCGTACCAAAGCAAGGGTGTCAACAAGCAGAACTCTCTTCGAACCATTGGAGGCCGGTGAAAGCTGCGATATGTGCCTGCAGAGGCCCCTCGGTGTGAAGATTGGCGATGGCGATCGCGACGGCGATGGCGATGGCCTGAACTTTAGCTCTGCACAGAACAAAGCGACAGGAGCACGAGAACGGCGACACACCTTTGAGACCTGTTGCACCAGAGTCCTTACAGATGCCGTTCCCATCAAAATCCGGCTAACAGTGTTAGAGTTTAGGGTTTGCAGTGTTAGGGTTTAGGGTCTCCACAGTGCAAGGGTTAGGATTACACTGTGCAGGAAAACCTGGGCGCAAGAAACGACCTTGTCACGTGTCCGAGAGAGTGGGCGTAAAGAGGTTCTTCATTGACACGCAGGCCGGGCATCATTTGAACTCTCGCCCGCAAACGGCTACCGGTGGCCTGGCCGCAGGAACACCCCCTGCCAAGCGGTGCGTGGGTGTATGCATGTATTTAAAATATTCATATATTTTTAATTTTATATTTCTTAACACAATTTTTTACTCTCCTCTTGTATATATATGTTTGGATTTCTGATTTAAAACTTTCCTCTCTCTCTCTCTCTCTCTAAGTTCACATAAATCAATTACATTAAATAACTCTTTGTTTGATCCCCTCTGGTATTACTATGGCATGTAAGTCTCAATTTTAAAGAAAATAACTATTTGTTTTATCTCCTCTTTTAGTAATATGGCATGTAACTCTCAATAACACCCTCCGTGCATGTAGCGTGCGCAATATTAAATATGTCCCCCCTGCTCCCATTCCTGCCCTCACCTTCTCCTATATTGCACATATCCATGTGGAACCCAAAAATATTGACGGATTTTTTGAAAAGACAATAGGCAGCCTCTACGTGGTAACAAAGTATCCATAATTCTCACTAGTCCCAATCGAGCCATTCTATTGAATTTTGGCTGCTCAACAAGTTTGTCAAGCCACTCCAAAAGTCGTGAAGTAGCCAATGCCTCACCTACCATAGAATTCAACTACAACCGATGATCTGAAGGCTTCCATTTAGTGTGTGCCAACACCTCCTTACATGAGATCATCAAATGAGAAAGGAGAGGTGAAGCCACCACTCGAACTTGTTGGGAACCATTCAATTCATGGTATTACCATGCACAAGTGCGGCCTCTTTTATGAGGGCCTTAGCCATTACCACCCATGGCTCTTGAGATACACACATATCTCGCAATAAAGGTCATCTCTTGCGACCATATGTAATCTGACATCTCATAGGGTTGCCCCTCCACTTTGTAGTGGTAACATGTTCCCAAGAAATCCACGTTTGCCCTAGCTTATTTCTTGCTCTTTTTCATAGCATAAATCTAATTGGCTGTTGTATCTAATGCACAGCTTTGCCCATCCGTGGCAATAAAGGCAAAAAAAGATACCATGCTAATCATAATGGATTGTGCCACTTTAAGCCGAACATGCAAGATTTCAAATACACAAACTTATCATTTATCCTTGTAGAAATCCATGCTAATAAAGCCTGTGAATCAACATCAACTCCAATCAGATAACCCAAGTGGTGTGTGATACATCCCCTTTGTATGACCTGCCCATTTCATCCCAAACCAAGCAAATCGCTCTTGGTACAGCTAATCATAGCATATTTTTGCATATTAACGTATAACCATGAAGTAAGACCAAAAGTATCCCAAACAGCCATAGCCTTCTGAACATCATCTCTTTGAGCCATAAGAAACATGAAAGAATCATCTGCCAATGCTTGGCCAACCATGTGTTCTCTGGTTGAAAGACTAAGCCCTATAAGTTCACCGTCCTTCACTAGTTTATCCAATCAAGATAAGATTGGATGTGTAACAATTACAAATAAGAGGGGCTAAGTGGGCATCCCTGCTTGACCGATATTGTCAAAGAATGGGCTCAGTCACCCCACCATTAATCATAAGCCTAGCCACTCAATGTTGGCTAATAGTATAAATCAAAGAAGACATGTGAGGGCCAAATCCCATAGCCTACATAAGCTATGAAAGAAAAGACCAACTAATGTGATCATAAGCCTTTTCAATCATTGAATCATAACCACCTCTTGCCTCGAGCCCTTGCATAATCAATTCTAATCTGTACATTTAGTATATTATGCAAAATATTTTGACCTTTAATAAATCCATATTGCCTTAGATGATGAATCAAAGTAGGAAGAAATTAGTGTAACCTATTGGCCAAGACCTTTGCAAATATCTTATATATGGTCCCCATCAATGTGATTGGTCTCCATTGATGTAGATTTTGGGGATAAAACTTTAGGCAATAAACGTACAAGCCCAATCTTCCAACTCACAGGCATGATACCTGTATTCCACACCTCCTGAAAAATAAAAGTGAAAGGGACCTTCAACTCATCAACATACTTTGTGAAAAGCTCATTGGGGAGCCCATCCCATCCTGGACTTTTCCCTTTAGGAAAATGCTTCAACACATCTTCCACTTCATCCGTAGAAATATCTCTTTCCAATTCATTTGTAGAAACATATGATACCTGGTAAGGAACCAAGTGAAACAAAGACTCTCTAGCTGTAAAGACATCAAGAGATATGACCTCCTGCGCGACCCAACAAATGGCAATAAAAGTCCACACGCACATCTAGAACACAAGTAGGATAGGTAATTAATACTCCTTGCCTATCTTGCGTCCTGAAAATATTCTCACATGCATGCTTTTGCTGCAAATGAGAAAAGAACGTATGTGACTAACAATTAGAATAATCCATTCGAGCCATAAGCTTATATCTCACATATTGATTCTCGTGCAATGCTGCAACTTGATGGAAAAACCAAGCAATAGCTATCTCAATGTCAGAGTAAGAATCTGGTTCAAATCAACCAACAATGATTCTAGGTTTTGCAACTTCTCCCTAAAATATGATGCATTATGAATCCCATACTGGTGAGCAAGCTTTTGAATATTAAACATACAACGCTCCCAAGCTGACCCTCCAACAGAGGTTACATGGCCTTGAAAGTTTTATAACACCTGCAACATGAATTGATGGAAAACAGTATGCTCCAAGAAATTATGGCTAACCTTAAGAGGAGCGTTTCCCAATAATGGCCTATAAGCATCCACAGAATGGCTATGCATCTCCAATACCAAAGGGAAATGATTTGAGAAAATATGATTATATTCCAACTGCATGGACAATATCTCTAGTAGTAGAAACAAATCATGTTGGCAAATATACATTCAGTCCATACGAGCTCTTGTACCCACGTACTATTGAGAGGCATCCGTAAATCCTATCTCATGTAGGTGTAGCCATGCCACATGATTGGCAAACACATTCCAGCTGAGCCTCTCTGGCCCATCCATAATAGAGTCAGGTGAAGCATGCTCCATCAATTCACATACATTAAAATCGCCCAACACAAAGCCAGGCTTAGCGTAGCGTTGCACAAATATAATAAATCGTCCCATAAGTGACGTTGTGCAACACCATTAGGTGTGTACAACCCCATAAGCCATAATGTTTCATCCATAAACTCCACTTCCACAACAATGAACCACCCCAGATATCATGCATAACTAATGATGGCTTAAACTGAGATTTCACTGCAATCATCTCATGACCCCTGATTGTGTAGTGGGGTGCCCACTAAAAAGAACACGAAAAATTCCTTGTAATCATACACTTGTCTAGCCATGGAACGTTGTTTATGCTCCACAACACAAAACATATCCCATTGACCTTGAAACATAGTATGCCACACGTGATAATTTTTGAACGGTGAATACACACCTTTTACATTCCAAAGAGCAATCTTCATAATCCATCAAAACAGAAAGCCAAGCAATGAGAGGTACCACCATCGACCTCTCTTTCCTTTAAATATTGCATAGGATTCTCAATCCCTTCTCTCTCCATCTGTTCCCATACTCTTCGTAGAGCAAAACATCCACCTGTTCCTAAAGTACGGGCATCACTAGGTGATGTATCCTATCTCCACTTGACATCCAAATACTTCTTGTCCTAGGTTGAGACCATAGCCCCCTTTTTTATCAAATAGAAGATGAAAATTTACATATTTTTCTTTTGTAACTCAAGGTCTCAGATTATACCGAGAGTGTGATACCCTGCCTTGGTTATCTTTCTCTCGAGTCCATCTTGTGGCAACAGGACCAAATGATGAAGAGGCACCATGACCAGCACCCACATTTTTATTATCACTAGAAGTAGCTATCTGGCGAGCGCCTCTCTTTACCACCATAGACCAAGGTCTATCTTTCTCTCGAGTCCATCTTGTGGCAACAGGACCAAATGATGAAGAGGCACCATGACCAGCACCCACATTTTTATTACCACTAGAAGTAGCTATCTGGCGAGCGCCTCTCTTTACCACCATAGACCAAGGTCTATCTTTTGTATTTGCCAAAACTTGTTTACCTTTATCTGCCACTTGCTCACTTTGTTTTGCTACTTGTTTGACCTTCTATATATTAAAACGAGATGGCAAAACAGGAGCTAATGTATCCTTATTCAGTTGTGGGGCTGAGCATTCACCTCCTTTGGACACTTTGAAATGAAGTGACCCATCTCCCCATAACGAAAGCAATGGCTTGCAAACTATCCCCACTTTAATTTGAAATATAAAGGGTCAAATCCATGCATTCATAACCTCAATTGTCGAGGTCGCGGCTTCCTAATATCCCACAGTATGTGAACCCTATTTTAATTCTTGGACGACATTCTGGGCTCCACCAACACCTTCCCAATAGTATGCATGGCCAATGGTAACAATTCCCACATAGTTGATGGAAAGTCTACAACCTCAACCCAAATAGGGCATGCAAGGCACAACATATCTATATACTTTTGCCATATGGCACTAGGGTACAACATGCACCAACTGTCCATCTAGAAATAACGGGACTTTCTGCATAACCAAATCTTGAACTTCTTTGGATGAGAATATGACCTTATAGAATCCTTTGGGACCGTCAAAGATCTTCTCCAAAATTACCATCTAATAAATCATGTAACCAATCTGTAATCCTGTTGAAGAATGGAATTCGTCCAATAAAAAAGAAAATTGCAGCCTTGTTATGAAAGGATTCCACTTGTGCCACAAACTGCCATGTTTCCACTCAGGCATCTACCACTTCCTCTATTGGAACCTTGGTAGCCCTAACATTATTTGCCATCACATATGGCTGTAAAATCTATTTAGTTTGTGCAACTTGAAAGTCAAAAGCCACCTCATGGTTCTCTTCGTGAGGTGCATCAAGAAGCAAGGTATCCTGAAGCATCTGATAAACCTCCTTCCCTCCATATTCACCTCCGATCTCAATGTCTGCCTTTTATCATGATCTTTAGGCTCAAGCTTAGGCTCAGGCTCAGGCTCTGGCCCTCCACCCTTAAACTTCTCTACATCTTCTGTTGAGACATGTGCCTCTACAAAATCCATATTTATGGTTCTTGACTCATTTCCACTACTCAACACCGAAAACTAATGCTTCCACCATAAGAAGGAGAAGAGTTGCGTTTCAGCCTTGCAAACAGAGAGGAGAAGATCTACTGCCCAGATGGAAAATCTATCCACATGAATGGCTCCAAAAGGGGGGTAAAACCATAGCATAGCGAAACCGCTTCAGGCTCACCCACAGAGAAATTAGGGCAAACACAAACACAATGTAGGCTATAAATCTGTGCGCAGTCGTGATCGTGAAGAATTCCCCACTGTCTAGATGGAAAATCTGTCTATATGAATGGCTCCAAAAGGGGGGTAAAACCCTAGCACAATTGGTGGAACTGCTTCATGCTCACCCACAGAGAAATTCTCTCTCTCTCTCTCTCTCTCTCTCTCTCTCTCTCTCTCTCTCATGCAATTTCGTAACATTGCATGATGCCTCTGCATGTTAGTACTCTTTGCATGCGCTTGCATTTTTTTGCATTTGCATGAGATTGCTTGCCCTTTATTATCCTTTTGCATCGTTTGTATGTTAAATCAAAAGATGTAAAAGGGGCAGGCAATGTCATTTGCATGACATTACTTGCCCTTTATTATCCTTTCTTATCTTTTGCATGTCAACGTATGTGTGTACCATTGCACGACATGGCATTGCATTTGCATATTATTGCATGTGCATGTCATTTTTTATTTCATTACATGGTATTACTTGTCATTTACTATCCCTTGGATGCACTTGCATAGCCTTGCATGTCATTCAATGTTGTATTTACTTTAATACTCCATACATTTGCATAGTGTTGCATGCTATGCATGCCTTTGCATGTGATTACATGCCTTTGTATGTACTCGACAAGTGTTGCATGTGATTACATGTCATTACATGCATGTGCAAGTGATTCCATGCTGATTCCAGTCCTTTTTTACGTGATTACATGCCCTTGGATGTGATTGCATACCTTTTTATGTGATTTCATGCCCTTCTTACTCTTTGCACGCTTTTGCATGTAGTTGCATGCGCTTCATGTCATTAAAGAGTCATGAAACTCAAAATTTAAAAATTTCATTTCCAACAACAATGAACAATGAACAATGTTCAATTGACAAGGTGAATAACATTCACAATTATTATTGAAAGACAATTTTATTCCAAAAAAATATTACATCAGCCTTATAGACTGTTTTCTAAAAACAACATAACATAACTACATAAGTAGATGCAAGCTCGCAAGAGAGAGTTAAGAGGGTTCCTACACCTAATAAGTGCTTTTAAGGGCTACTCTATTCTTTAGCTCCTTTTTCTTCACTAATGTAGCAGTAACTATGCCAAGTATTGAGACGACTCCAATCTTCATGTTCCACACATAGAGATCTCCTGACTCGATGGGCTCATTCACTAGAAGCTTGTCCCAAAGATTACAAGCCTCTATTGTAATTTTGAGATGCTCTTGCACATCTTTACCGGACTTCTTACACATAGCTTCAAGGGTATCCTTGAGAGTAGAGTTCGGGGTATTTGTGACGAAGACATGATGAGCAAGGGTAAAGGATAATTAGAGTAAGAGAAAGATAGAGAATGAGAGAGAGGGTGAGAATAAGGGTGGGTGAGGTAGAGAATGATGGGGTGAGAGATTTTGAGAATAAGGGCGGGTGAGGTAGAGAATGATGGGGTGAGAGAGAGAAATAGGGAGAGAGAGAATGATAGTGAGAGAGAGGGAGACAATGAGAGATGGGAGTGAGGGTGAGGGTGATGAGAGTAAGAGCCAGGGGGTCATATATATAGATAGAACATGCTAAAAGCAAAAAGTAATTTGCAAAGATAATTCCTAAAGTTAGAAAAAGAAATTGTATGGATAAATGCTATATTTAGGAAAAGTAATTGCATGGATAGATGCTATATTTTGGAAAAGATATTCTAACCATTGATAATATATAAAATGGAGATGTTGACATCAACATAAATAAAAAAAGTTAATAGATAAAATGAAGTTATTCCGACCATTGACATTAACAGGTAAAAATGTATTTATCATTTTCATTTGAAGCATTGTAATATAGCCATATTAATTGTTCTATAAGTTAAAAAAAACCGAAAAGTATATATACCTTCATAGAGAGTTGATAGTGACATGATATAAGGACATTATATACGAGCAATACCAAGGACATTATATACTACTAATATCAAGGATGTAATATAATTTTATGTGAGTTTAACGCAATGTAGCTCTTTCTCAAGTAAATTTGTAAGAAAACGAAACATTATAAAAAAATAGTCTTCTCACATTAATATTGTCTCATCAACTTAGATACTAACTAAAAGAGCTCCTTTTCAGATTGTAGCTCTTTCTCAAGTAAATTTGTAAGAAAACGAAACATTATAAAAAAATAGTCTTCTCACATTAATATTGTCTCATCAACTTAGATACTAACTAAAAGAGCTCCTTTTCAGATTGTTCACCTTGTTGTAACATTCTTTTTATGTCCTTCTTTTTTAGAGTGGGTTGATGTATAAACATATTATAGATCGCATCTAACCCAAAAATACACAAATATACAAAATATAGGTGCTTACATGCACAATATGATCTTCCAACCCCAATCCTAATTTGATAATCCGGACATGTGCATGATGGATTCTTTCTCATAGTCATATTTTTCACTACGTAGTAGTGATTCCTCGGTCTCAATTGCAAACACTTCCACCAGTCTAGCCTTAATGAGCAAATGCTCAAAGATAGCAGCTATACTTGAAATTGTTGAATCTATCCTCTTAGCTGCCATATTCGATGTGCCACTTCTATACCTTATAGACCGATGGGCTACATCATTTACTTCTTGGTGTAATCCCTTTTGTTGCAACAGAAATCCTTTGGCCTCCAATGCTCATATCTCATCTAAGGTAAGGTTGTACCTCTTCCAAGTGGCCATACAACTGGGGGTCTTACAGGTGATTCATAGATAGTATCACATATTCTCCACGTGTGATCCACGCTATTGTTACAAAACCACATGAATTGACGCCTCTGGCCTCTTGACCACTCTCTCATGCCATAGAAAGAACACCTTGCCCACAGTTTATGATGTTCTTCTTGCATTTGCCATCTTGGCCACCTAACCATCCTTGGTAGGTGACCTTGCTATTTAGAGGTGTTCAACGTATAGCCCACATTGAGTCATGTATATTATTCTCAATAATTTCCTTCACCTCATCTTCAATTGCAAATCCTTCATCATTATGCGCTGACCACCTTGTGTGCTATAGGAATAGGGAGTGAAAAGTTTAACCTCCTACCCTTTCTCTTACATGGCTGGTTTTATGTGACATACTCCAGACGATGTGATGAGTTGTCATCCTCAAGGTTTATAATTGTTGGTTTTTGATGTCGATGAGTAACTATAATGTTATCACCAATATGGTTTGACTGCACGTGCATTGGTGTGCTAGTCATCACTGCTTCTCCCACCAATCTACTAGTGGTTTGACAGGCTTGGAGCTTTTGATGATCTAGCCTTCTCCATTAACTTTGTTACTGTAGGGCCTATTTCATGATATTTGCCTTGCATGAAGGCATGCTTCTTTGTGGATTACAAGAGGGCATTAGCGAGATCTCAAACAGCAACATCATATAAATTAATGGTTTCCTTGAAACCCTCTCCTGCCAACCAACTTGCATGTTTTGTTTTAGCTAGATTGGAGGTTGGCATGTGTGACAAAGTGGCATCATACATTCTACAACAAAAGATTCCGTAAAAATATGAGGATCCAAAGTGTAATCTCCATTCACATCCTATAAAAAGTTACTGCCCCTACAAGGTGCTTCCTCCAATGGGGGTATCTTATATACCACCAACTAAGCTAGCAATCCATGACTAGTGAGTTTCCATTAGAGAATTTTCCATTCATCTACCATGATCTAATGTGCCTGTACTTCAAAAGTGCCTCTTCTTTACTCAATGCACAATGCCACTAATGGTAAAGTCCCTTTGTGCTCGTCCTGAAAATTCTTGACTACATATTGAACTATATGGATATTTAAGCTTTGTCCCCAATGAAAAAGGCATGACCGCTCATGACCTTCTGGTCCATTATTGTAGATTGTCCTTACTACCCTCCAATTATAGCTCATTCCTTATTAGCCACATAAAGCCTTAAAAATTTGGTTTGGGAAAGCCTTTCTGCACCACAACATTATTGATCATCTCCCAAAATAAAAATTTGGTTTGGGAAAGCCTTTGTGCACCATAACTTCATTGATCATCTCCCAAAATAAAACTTGTGCATCTGTGTCTTCTTCTTTCATTTTACAGGAAGCAATTCTCATAAGCTCTTGCAAACTACATGCCACCATCTAGCAATTGTAACAGTTGTAAAGAGGTTAACAAATTTTAGGTGTTCTACAAGATGATAGCATACCTTGGATCAAACACATGCATAGACATTGTTGTCTATCGTTACACACGCCTGACATGATCAAGGCAAAATCAAGCTTTTTTTAAATCACAGTCTCTTGTTTGACACATACGGTTCACTAAGTCTAAAGCTGATATGCAGGCCCTGTGGTGGTTGACATTTTAAATACGTAGCACCTCTCTGACTCATCTAAAGCTTGGCCTGGAAAATGACTACCATGGAAGAACTTAAAAGCGCATTGTCTCTTCAAATCTAGAATACTAGACTCTGCACCTTGCACTACACCATTGATTCTAGAAGCATGTACCATCCTCCTAAATCTACAAAAGAATGGGATAACTTAACAATTTATTTAAAATCATTTTGAGAATCACAATCCTGTAATTAAACATGTATATGGAGTTAAACTTATCTTTGACATTGAACCAGGGGATGCATGTGTTCTAATAATTGTGATAAGTCCATATTGCTAATATTTGATCCATCCCTCATATGATTTCTAACAACTATATCCAATATTAGTTGTTTTGTGATATCTATTTAAATCTTCCTTGGACCAATTGTAGCAACTTTTGACACTGCCTCTCTTACACAAGTATTCTTATCTTTTGCAATGCTTGCCTTGATGTACTTCTTTGCACCTCATGCAAATGTTCACCTTGATGTATCATTAGAGTTTACTCATATATAGGTCATCGGGCATACAATAGTACACTGTAGCATCACATATGCTTCTGTATACGGTTTGGCCTTGCAGTACAAGCTAGAGAGCCATATCCATCCAATGTTAAGCCAAGCAAGGGAAGCTTTTATATGAGCTTTCCTATAATTTAAAAAAATATGAAGTCCCAAATAAATAATCTTATCAATCAATGTTTATTAAAATTGAAGTAAGGTATAAAGTTTACCAGTCCATGATGTTCTATTCGGTGTGCCATTCATAGTACTATTTCCACACAAGGCATAAGTGCACTTAAATAAACCTCCACACGCACTCTTTTGGACTACCTCATGACTCAACATAGGTTTCACCCAATAATGTCCATTGTGTGCTTTCTCCATTCCTTACATTGGCGAGGATGAAGGATCAAGTACCTTAGGTAACTTAAAAGCCACATTGCCATTCTAAATTTGTGGAATATCATCACTTTTTCAATAAGTGTATAAGCTAATAACATTTTGCGAAGAACACTTGCATGAGATTCCATAGAGAGTAAGTATTTCACCACACTCTTATAATAGGGTGTCTCTTTATATGCTTTAGAGAATGGAGAAGATTCTTCTATTATGAGATCAATAACCGGCGGTTGCCTTGGTGTGCCTATTGTATTGTTACTTGACTCCCTTATTAATGGAACCACAAGGTATTTTGTTGTTATATCTTTATCAAAGATATAATATGGATCTTCTCCAATGTGTCTCGTTGATTAGATTGGTATAAGATGATCCACACCATCTTCCTCTGGTTTGATTACAAATACATTGAACCTAGATTGAGTACATATTTAACATAATCGTTAGGTTTAGAAATATAAAATCGCCCTTGCACAATACTAACAATAAGATCACATTCTAAAAAATGTGAAGCGTTGTGTTCTCCATCTTAAAAAAGTAAAGAGGAGAAGGAGATAAAAAACACAAATCACAAAGAAAAAGGAAGTGTCTTTGTAAGAAGATCTTTGTTTGTAAGGTCATATGACCTAAAGTGCATAGTGAAGAAGAGAAGACGAATTTAGGTTTAAAATAATGGATGTAAACATATAAGTAAAAAAATTTTAAAAAATTAAAAATATATATAATATATTATTACTAACAATAACATGAACATCCTTCAATCATAAGAAGTGATGTCATTATTATAAGAATCTAAAATTCATTTTTAATCAAAATATTTGATGTCAAATGCATACTTAACTCTCATGCATTTATTATTTTAATTATGAATATAAATTATTTTTTTAAATATGAATTTAAAAAAATCATTAAATCTATTATGTAATCTTATTATATATTGGTTCGTAGTGTTCATTGTGTATCGAATTCAATACATTTTACAATCTAGGTCTCTCTCTCTCTCTCTCTCTCTCTCTACCTCTCTCTACCTCTCCCTCTCTCGTGGGAGGGTAGGAGAACAAAGGGAGAGAGGGAGGAGGCGTCTACCCCACCAGTCAAGAGGAGGGGTGCTCGAGAGAGAGGGTGGGGAGGTAGAAGGCACCCGAGGGCGGGGACAAGGCCATCTACCACTAGTCAGAGGAGGGGAGAGGGGGCAAGGGAGAGGGCAATGGCGAGAGGCACTCAAGATATAGGGCAGGGAGAGGGAGGTAGAAGCTAGGGGGGCAAGGTGGGGTAGAAGGGATCAGAGGAGTGGAGGCAGGGCTATTTTGGTAATACATGATTAAAAATACTCATGTCGTGGAAGGAGCCAACACGCATGAGGGGGAGATTTAACCCAATCCTTTGTTGATGGTGATGTGGTCTAAGTTTTGTTTTCAAGTCTATGGTTTTATCTCATGCTTATTTTCATATCCATGCTTAATACGTTTGAATCTTTTATTTTTATGGATCTGATTACTAATTCTTGATTTATACGAGCACTTGTGGTACTTTGATTCTCTTGTGTGGCAAAGATCCTGAGAGTGGTATCAGAGCCAACCACACTCAAAGAGAAGGCAAAAAGCTCAAAAATTGATGGTGGAGAAATTGGGCAAGAGGCTTCCATGAAGGGTAAGGGCAAAAAACCAAAGACAAAGGCAATATCCAAAGGTCTAAAGCTTGTATGGTTTGGCAAAGCAATGATTATATGCAAAAAACCACCTACAGGAGCTTTAAAACCATGCCTACGTGTGGAGAAGGTGATTTTCTACAACAGAGCATCTCTTCCCGATCCAACCGTACATATTGAAGCAGCATAGGGAAAAACCTCACATCCTCTTCTCAGTTTTGGAAGAGCTTGAGCATCAGATGAATCTATAATCAATGATGGAGGGCTTGCTGTTTGCTACATCCTCACGGGCTGCCGCGCTGCGCTGATTATGTGAAGAAATTGGCCTTAAAAATCTTAATCATGTTTAAGGCTTAACCATATAAAGTCTTTTCAAGCTTTTAAATCTCAAACATTTCAAAGCTTTCAAATTTCAAATCTTTCAAAGTTTCCAAGCCAAACCAAGGGAGCACATACACATGGAGGCCTCGGGCTAATTTCTGAAGGCCTGCAGAAAATTTCAAATTTGCTGAAATTAAAATTTTCTTGGCAAAGCTCTCTGCAATGCCTTGAGGAGGGAAAAAATTTAATTGTCAAAGCTCTCAAAAATTCATATTGCAATTTCGAACAAATCAAAAGCTTCAACAAATTCTCTGCGGATTCAACAAATTCTCTGCGGCGGCACAGCAGAGTGGGCTGAGCAAGTGTGTGTGGTTTTTGATCTCTCTCGACGACATTATCCAGGAGAATACAAGTATCATCGGTGTGTTTGAATCTTGAATCGACTCGACTCTTTGCAAATTTCGGGTTCAACAATAAGTATATCATCATTTATCATCTTTGTTGAATTATTTCTATCATTAATTAATCAATCTCTCTATCTCTCGGCTTCATTACCTCTGTTACAATGAATCCGCAACCCCCAACTGTGGAGGATCTTCAAGCTCAGATTTTAGAGGAGAGGGAAAAGAGGGAGAAGTTGGAGAGTAAGTTGAGAAAGAGGAGTAGAGGGGCGGAGTTTGATTCGGGTGATGAGATCCAGCGTACGGTGGAAGCTACCCTTAGATTCAGGAGTCTAGAAAGGAAAAGAAGATTAGTTGGAAGGCCTTTTCCCTCCAAAATTATGATGCGAAGAAGGACACCAAGCTAGTTCTCTCTTGGCTCAGTTAGTTAGATGACTATTTTTTCGAGGAAGACTTCTCTGAAAAAGATAAAGTCAAATGTGTTGCTAATCATCTTATTGAGAAGGAGCTGCGTTGTGGTGGAATGCTACCAAGACAGGCCATCATAAGCCTCATACTTGGAAAGAATTCCAGATTGCAATTAAGAAAAACTTTTTGCCATCACAATACAAGGCCAAGAGTAGACAACAGTGGGATGGCTTGCGTCAGTTGGAGAAAGAGACCGCTCAAATGTATGTAGACAAGTTTTGGCAGGTTCTCCTACAACTCAAAGTGCATTGAGAAAGTGCATGAGAAGGACCAAAAGAGGAAGTTTATAGCGGGTCTGAAACCTCACATTAGGGCCAAAGTGAACATGTTCCATCTGCATTATCTCAGTTCAACAATCTCTTTAGCCATTAACTGTGAGAAGAATAGTAATATTCCGAAGGAGAATCGTGTTACCCCCAGGAGTCTCATCTCTTTAAATCTCAAAAGCATGTTTCTTCATCTAAACCTTTTGACAGGACTCATGGATGGCATCGCAACTTTGGTTGGTTGTTTAAGAACAAAGAAAGCAATGAGTCGGAAAGTAAGAAGACCGACAATCTTTTGAAGACAAACAAAGAGGAGCCCAAGCGTCAAATCCGGTGTTTCAAATGCAACAAGGAAGGCCATGTGGCATTTGAGTTCCCGGAGAAGAAGAAGAATACACCGAAAGCTAGTGTCAACATGATCGAGGAGGAGGAGGAGGACGATGACTATCTGCCCGAGCAAGAGGGTAACTCCAAAGACGAAGATCTCTCAGACCCAGAAGGTAAGCCTAAATCTTCACGGGCTAAGTCTAAATCTACACGGCCTAAGTCCAAACCACATAAGCTGTTAAAAATGGAAGGAAATATTAAGAATGAATCTATCACAGTCGTGCATGATGACGAGAGCACACACAGTTTCATTTCTGAAAAGATAGTAAAGGCACTTAATCTTGATATCACTCCATCTCGTTATAAGGTTAAGTCTGCTTTTCAAAACCAAAAATATAACTGCACCAAAGAAGTAAGGAATTTAACAATATCACTTTCACCTTATGAGGAAAAATAAAATTTTTTGGATGCACCACTGCAAGGCGTAGATGTAATACTTGGCATGCCATGGCGACACCTGTACAATCCATATATTGATTATGACATGCATTTCTTGTATTTCATGTTCAATGATCAGCAACATCTGTGTCTTAGAGGAATGATGGACGACAAGAGTGCACCCTTCCTTAGCCATACCCAGGCTAAGAGAGCACTGAGGAGGGAAGAGGGAGAAGATGTTTCTCGTCTTTGTGAATGAGATTACTGCTCATGAACCACCTCCCAAGGACACCTCGCATGATTCCTCCCTTTCTCAGTTTTTCGATTGTTTTCTTGATGACCTACACCACCCTGGCTTGCCTAGCTCCAGACCTGAGGATCATAAGATTGACCTTATCCCTGGCAGTATACATCCTTGCAAGGCACCTTATAGAGTGAACCAGATTGAGCAGAAAGAAATCCACAGATAGATAGAAGACCTTTTAGAGAGGAAAATGATTAGGCCTAGTAGTTCACCCTACGGAGCTCCAGTTTTTCTAGTTAAAAAGAAGAATGGAACCTATCGCCTATGTATTGACTATAGAGCCCTGAATAAAATCATAGTAAAAAATAGAAATCCTATTCCTCGAGTTGATGATCTTCTTGATAGATTGCGAGGAGCAAATGCATTTAGTAAAATAGACTTGAAATCCGGATACCACCAAGTGAGGATGGTAGAGGAAGATATATACAAGACTGCTTTTAAGACACAAATGGGTCATTATTATGAGTTCTTAGTGATGCCCTTTGGACTCACTAATGCTCCGGCTACTTGTAGCTGCATGATGAACTGCATCTTCTTCAAATATCGAAACTTTGTGGTAGTTTTCTTTGATGATATTCTTGTATCAGTGATAGTGTTGCTGAGCATGAGAAACAACTGGAGATAGTGTTTAATCTCTTAAAAGAGAATGAGTTGTATCTCAATCTTGAGAAGAGCTTTTTCTTTTAGACAGAGATTGAATACCTTGGTCACATTGTTTCTGTTGATGGTATTCGTGTGGACCCCAAAAAGATATAGTGACTTGGCCGAGACCCAAAGATATTCATGAACTCCGATCATTTCTTGGTTTATGCAGTTACCATAGACGTTTTGTGAAGAATTTTGCTTACATTTCTCATTATATGACTTTTCTTTTAAAGAAGTATGTGTGGACTGATAAATAGTAAAAACATTTTTAATGCTTTAAAAGAAGCACTCACTAAAGCACTAATTCTGCAATTGCTAGACTTTTCTAGACCTTTCTTTATATATTGTAACAGATGCTAGTGGTACAGGCATAGGGGCAATATTAATGCAAGATGGTCACCCCATAGCATTTGAGAGTAGGAAACTCAGACCCCTCGAGTGCAAGTACATCACTTATGATGACAAAGAATTGACTGATGTAGTCCATGCCCTAAAGATTTGGAAACATTATTTGATGGGATCGAAATTCATCATTAAGACAGACCAGCAGAGTATCAAGCACCTACTTACCCAGCCTTTGATATCTGATCGACACATCAAATGGGCTGCTTTTATTCAAAGTTTCTAGCCTACTATTCTCTACTAGCCTAGAAAAGAGAATGTAGTCGTTGTCGCTGATGCCCTTAGTCAACGGCCTAGTGTTCATCACATCACGAATGTAGATAGCTTGGCTTTTGATGCTATGAAAGACTCTTATGACCAAGACCCAGACTTTTCAGACACTTGGACCAAAATGAGAGATAATGGGTGGACTCCCCACTCAGATTACTCTTATCATGATGGGTATATCTTCTTTCATAGGAGATTATGCATCACGAGACCTTTTAGACAGTTTGTTATGGAGGAGTTGCACCAACCCCCATATGCAAGGCATAGAGGGTATCCTCTACTTTACAGACCATTGCCCAAGACTTTCATTGGCCATCTATGAAGAAAGATACAGCCAAGTTTGTGGCCGAATGCATTACTTGCCAGAAGATTAAAAGCCACTCCCAATTCCCAATGAGGGAAAATTCATGGATTAATTATGCCAAAAGATTAAAAGCCACTCCCAATTCCCAATGAGGGAAAATTCATGGATTAATTATGCCACTCCCAATTCCCAATGAACCATGGGAGCAGATTTCAATGGATTTTAGCACTGGGGTTTTTCACTTATTGCTAATTAGAATGACATGATTTGGACAGTAGTTGATAGATTTAGCAAACACACTCATTTCATTGCATGTAAAAAGAAACTGACTGCTCATCAAGCTGCTCATTTATTTTTAAAGCATATAAAAAGAAACTGACTGCTCATCAAGCTGCTCATTTATTTTTAAAGCATATATTTGTGCATCATGGTTTGCCTAAAGTCATGAGTCATTGTGTCAAAAAGAGATTTTAAAATTTGTAGTGATTTTTGGAGAACATTGTTTGATAATTTAGGCACAAAATTAGATTTCTCTACTGCTTTTCATCCTGAATCCAATGGCCAAGATAAAGTGACCAATAGTACTATCCTAGACCTTCTTAGAACCTATGTTTCATCGCAGCCTAGGCAATGGGATAAATATTTATATATTCTCCAATTTGCTTATAATAACACTCACTTTGCCACTAAGAAGGCGCCGTTTGAGATAGTGTATGGAAAGACCCTTACCACTCCCTCCGATGACTCGCCTTTCCCGCACTATAGAAGCTGCTGATGAATTTACTAGAGACTTTAGCTCTATTCATCATGACCAAGTTAAAGAGGCTATTATAGGAAGGCTCATGAAAAGTATGTAAGCAGGCCAATAAGAAAAGTATGTAATGCAGGCCAATAAGAAAAGGAAACCCATGACTATTGAAAAGGGAGATCATGTACTTTTGAGGATAGAAAAGAGGAGGCTTAAGAGTGTAGAAAAGAATCCTGTTGTCAAACTAGCACCTAGATTCTATGGTCCTTTTAGACAAAATCAATGACCTAGCTTATAGACTAGATCTTCCGTCCCATTGGAGGATTCATAACTCCTTTCATATTAGTCTATTGAGACCCTTTAAAGGAGGACAAATCCCTATTCATCTTGTTTATGAAGAACCTCTAGATCTAGTTTGATGATGAAGAGCAATCAGTACTTGATGCAATTATTGACCATGAGCAAACTACTACAAGAACTGGCAATGTTTATAATAGATATGTTTTGACCTTCAAGAACCATCCGAGAGAAGATGCTCTTTTCGCACATGTCCTGACTTAATCCACTCCTATTGAGGTCAGCTCTGCTAACCCGAGCAAGAGGGATGTTACATTATTGGCCCTCTATGGTCTATTGGGGGATGCCCGTCCAACCATTGTGCCATGCTTACAATTAGTATCGTGAGTGATGTCATATTAAATACTACATTGTAAGTGTAATTGGCACATGCTTTGTGGGTCTATGCTTGCAATTAGTATCATGAGTGATGTCATATTAAATACTACATTGTAAGTGCAATTGGCACATGCTTTGTGGGTCTATGCTATGTATGCTGTGATTGGGTGATGCCGTGTACGCATGGTAGTGTTGTTGATATTGGTGTTTGATTGCCTCACCTAACATGTTGACTTATTGAGTATAGGTGATGAGTACGAGGATGCCGAATGAGACATTGTACTTGTGCGAGGGTCACCGAACGAGGTGTCACATAGGCATGAGTGTGCAAGGGTCACCGAACAAGGTGTTCCACGCGTGAGGGTCACCAAACGAGGTGTTACACGGGTTTTGTCATGTGCATGGGTGTTTACATTGCCTTGACATTTGTGATTATACTTCATTATTTTTGGTTGGCCGCATGCCATTTATTTGTACTCAAATATTTATGTACACCAATGTGCACGGGTGTATTGCATGTACGCTAGACTCCACTATTATTTTTGGTACACACTAGATGTGTTTGAACATCCTCTAGAAGGATTGGTCATTTTTGTAAAAAGTAAAGAGCCCTATTTTTGGCAAAAGCTTCACGTTGGCTCAAGGGCTATTTTGGTAATACATGATTAAAAATACTCATGTTGGAAGGAACCAACACGCATGAGGGGGAGATTTAACCCAATCCTTTGTTGATGGTGATGTGGTCTAAGTTCTGTTTTCAAGTCTATAGTTTTATCTCATGCTTATTTTCATATCCATACTTCATACGTTTGAATCTTTTATTTTTATGGAGTTGATTACTAATTCTTGATTTATGCAAGTACTTGTGGTACTTTGATTCTCTTGTATGGCAAAGATCCTGACTTGGAGTATATTTGTAAGAATTTTGGTTGCTGAAGCAGTTTTGCAGAAATTTCATTATAGTTTTCAAAGACTGGTGCAAACTGTACAGACTATTATTATTATCCATATTACTGTGCAGACTCATTCAGATTGTAGAGTTTATGCTTAGCAGAGTACAATTTGATGTGCACAAAATCAAGGTTGCTGGTGGTGGGCAAAGTATTACAGATTTGTGTGGTGCAGAGTTCTCATATTTGCATAATACTGTATTGAGTACAAATTCATTGCAGTTTTGACTAAATTTTCAAGATTTGGTGCAATTTTGAGAAGTATACAAAAATAGTTTATTGTGCAGATTTAAAAACAGTTTTGAAGATAACAGTGTAGAGTACAATTCTGTTGCAGATCTACAGTACAGAACAAAGCAATTTATAGATTATGCAAAGTTATTTGTGCTGAAATCAAATCTTGATGCAGAAATAGAACTGTTAGTGATTCTTGATCAAATATTTCTAATCTTGATACTTTCTTGCAAAGAAGATAGACAAAGATTACAAATCTGTTAGAGTAGTACAAATCTATACAAATTAGTATAAATCTTGATGTATTACAAGTAAAGGAAGCAAGAAAAGTGTTGAAAACACTGTGAACAAACACATACCCTAGTTTATAGAATTTTAGCACATTGCCATCAAGATTTATAGCATGTTGTTCTATTACAGATATGAGCGTCAGTATTATACAGAGAGAATGTTAATAACTAGTTGATACAAAAGTGTGCAAGCTTTACAATTTTGAGTGGAGAAATTTAAAAAGTTTGTTGATTAACACTGTGTTTGCAAGTATGGCCCTGCTGGTGGGAATTGAACCTTGTCTCCACTAGTAAGAGCCAGTGTGCCCCATACACCACAAGGTTCTCCTTACTTGCATATAAGGTTTCCTTGAGTGTGAAGATCTCCAAGAAATAGTTCAGAGTTTGATTGAGAAAGAAACAGTTTGGAGTTTTGATTTTGGCATCAATAAGCCTTGAGTTTCTAGTTTCCTTTAAGGATTTGCAGCAAGCTCACACAGTTTCTTCATTGAGCTTTAGCAGCTCTCAGACATAGTGCAAAGTACCATTGAATGAAATAGGGCAAAAATTTACAAACTAGAGCTTTAGTGTAAAGCTTCATAACCTTGATGACTCAAGACTCAACCTAGCAAGTTCATGCCATTAAAAGCTCTTATAGATTTGCTAACAGAAGCACAGATTTGGCGAAGTGTCAAGGTAGATCTAGAGGCAACTAGTGCCATCACAACAACCACTTACAGTAGGTCAAACCTTTGGTCTTTGATGCATGAGGTATATACATAGAATCCTCAAACCATAACCGCTACTTGTCACAACAACCTTTTAAGGTTCTCAACAAGCCAGCAACAAAAGGGACACCATAGTGTCATATCCAAGCTTATAATCAACATACACAATCACAAATATCTCAAAGGTCATAAGAGGCCTCCACGGGCTTGATTGAGTGCCCTACATTTGTGAGTAGAGATGACTATATACCTGAGGATAGGTATCATTATGACATGCATTCAGTGGATGATGATGTGGATAGTGATGATCATCATGTTGATGAGATGATATTAATGTTGACACATGTACACACGGTGATGGTCATACACACACATGTGATGACATTGATATATCACACCCACATACTAATGATGATGTATCATGCACACATATACATGGTGATATTGATGTATCGCACACACATACACATGATGATAGTGATACACATGTACGTGTTGCCACTGACACATATGCACATGATGATAATGTATGTGTTAGTGATAGTGATACACATGTACGTGTTGCCACTGACACATATGCACATGATGATGATGTATGTGTTAGTGATAGTGAGAGTGATGTGTGTGAGATTATGTGGACATGATCTTGATGGGAGAGATGGCAGTGAGCATTCCGAGCATTGTGATTATTGATACGCCTATGTCTACCTACCTTCTAGCAGATCATAGTGATGCATCAGGAGATTGTATGCATTGGTGGATCATAGTGATGCATTAGACTATTATGGGAATGATACTTCACATGTTGATGAGCGCATCATAGACCATGAGGAGCATAGACCTGAGGTTCTAATATTAGATATGTTGGGCTACTCCTCTAGAGTTGTCACATGTGGAGAGATTTTGGATATGACCACTACTCCTAGTTTTCATAGCATTCCTGGCAGCATTTGTGTGGATCAAGTTGTTGTGATTGAGAAGTTAGGGATAGTGCATGAGATTAGTGATGAGTTCGTAGAGGTGAGACATCATAGGAGTATGCATATCGATCATATTTTTAGCATATTCTATGATATTGACCTCAAGAGCTTTACATTTGATCTAGGTATTTTCTTAGATCTAGAGTTATTGGAGATTGATTTATCATGGAATTCAGGTCATATAGGGACACCAGTAGAGTTTGCCTATACCTTTGGGGATGACCTTAGTGGCCTTGGAGATTCCATTGGTTGATACCACTTATCTCTCTTGTGTAGACACTTTGTCAGTGCTTAGTGATGGAGATCTTTACGATGATCCAACTTTTATCTTAGAGGGATACACACAGATAGAGTGTCTTGCATATGGAGATATTGTGCATGGGTCAGATCATACTCATACATACATTACCATTTCAGCTTCAACAGTTTGGGATGTATACCATACATATCCCTTTGATCTTGGAGGATACTCAACTAGCTTTGTCATGTTGATGGTGGTTCCTTATCCTCTCCACTTACACTAGATTATCATGGGACCATTGCCTTGAATTTTGCATGCCTCAGATTTCCTTTTGATCCATGTGGTTGCATAGATAGCCTCATCATCGAAGGGAGCCCTTCATCCTTTCCATTTGACCATGGGGGTCATATGATTCATGTATGAGTCTTCCGCTACATCAACATTCTGCCATGGACGTGATTTTTTTTTTGGCTTTTGTACATAGCCACTTGTATATGTGTTTTCTTTGGGCAGGACCACCCTTTGATTTTGAGGACAAAATCATTATAGGAGGGGATGGTTTGTAATGAAGCAACACCTTTAGTTTCGGTCTAGAACCTTGGTCATGGGCTCAAGTATAAAAGGGGGCTCATGGACTATCATTGTACCTTTTTAACACCTTTACACTTTTTGATATCTTTTAATATTAGTCATCATGACTCTTGGAGCCTCATGGCTTTCAACCTAGGCCTATGGAAGGCTGTTTCCATCCTTTGGTGAAAGGCTAAATCACTTAGGCATTATGCATGATTTCTTGCTAATTGCATGTAAATCAGCATAATGATTATCCCTAATTTGAGCTTATGGACCACACCATTCCAGGGGGAGTTGTGTTGGTGTCAATGCCATGAATAGCACCACTTGTGGGTAACCTAACTACCCTACAATGACAATTGATGTTTGAATCAATATCTCGTATAGAGTATTTACCCTCATTTCATACCACACCTTGTAAGGTATTGTATAGGTGAGTATATCCCAATGCTCTCTTTGTCTCCCCTCCTAGCTTGACCTATCTTTATCAGATTCCTGACTAATACTTTGATAATTCCTTCTCTTTGTAAGCCTAAAAACATATTTGAAATTCATAATCAACACTCGTATAATAGAACACAAAATGAAATAACTATTATATGCATGATATTCAATGTTTGCCACACCAACTGTCTCTTCCATAGCTTACAATGGAGACCGTATAACAATTGCCACAATCAATTTTTTTTAAGATGGAAATTTTTACACTATACACTAATCTTATTTGTAGCAAGATGATTGAGATAATGCATCATTGTTTTCTATTTAAACTTGATGCTGCCTCTCTTCTTATAGATTGTTTTCTATTTAAACTTGATGCTGCCTCTCTTCTTATAGATTGTTTCTTGCATTTTGTAAAGGATTGAATTCCACATATGAATGAGATGTACATGATTGATACATTATAAAATATGGGATTAAGGTACATGAATTCACCATGGGTATGTAGAAGTACTACTGTATTCCAACCTTGAGGTTTTACACTTGTCACAATGAAATGTTGGTCTAAAACTATAGAACTCCCACTCCATTTTTCTTTCTCGGCATAAAGATCTACCAACGAACATAAACTCATAACTCAAAATGGTATCTCAAATAGGAATGCATGAACATGTGAACATTTAACTTTCATTTACCTGAAATTTTCCTAGAAATTTTAGCCTTATTGGTGTAATAGTGTGTTGTGTCACATGCTACTTTGTGTAAACAGAAGCCATGGGAGGGACATCCCCCTAGGCACACCTTGCACTTTGTTAACCCTCATATGTGCATGATGCTTAAGGGAGGCGTCAATGGCCCATCATTATCATCAGATTCAAACTCGTTTGCCTCGTCACCTGAATTACCCACATCAATTATATTCTCTAAAACATCTCCATATTCATCGTCTTTATCACCTCTAGCTTCATCCTCTTTATCACCTCCACCTTCATCCCCTTAATCACCTCCACCTTCATCCCCTTAATCACCTCCAACTTCATCCTCTTCATCATTTGCTTATGCCTCTTCATCTCCACCTTCATCCTCATCCTCTTCATTTTTTGTATCATCATCCTTTTACATGTTGTAGCTTCTTAGGCTTCTTGGTAGCTTCACCTAATAAAAACAATATTAGATAATCCAAATATTATGTTAGCACAATCATTCTTATCACATAAACAATGTACATGTGTCGTCAAAATATCTCAATTATACTTCTTCTAACATCTACATAATAGAATAAGCAAATTCACAATGTCTAACTACGTACCACCCCCTTGCTTGTTTTTTTGGCAACACTCTAAGATATATTTCTTCATTCATTCACCATTGGTGGCATGTGGCAAATTGCCTTTTTAGAGATACACATCCTTATCCAGTTACATTTTAAAAAATGATCAAATTTACATATATACCATACACTCTTGATTGTATTACATACTTAGATTAAGCTACTATAGCAAAAACTAAGCTTATACATATACAAAGCTATACAAAGCTCTCTTGGCTAATCGTTTCAAGCCTTGTTCTTTTTCAATTGTGTAGTAGTGTTAAGCCTTCTCAAGGCATTCTTGGAACAAGTAGTGATAATGAACGCAAATCCATAGTGTATGTGTCCAGATATTTAACCTTCGTTAACATCCTCCAACTCCTAATTCCTTCTCAAGCCTTCTCAAGGCATTCTTGGAACAAGTAGTGATAATGAACGCAAATCCATAGTGTATGTGTCCAGATATTTAACCTTCGTTAACATCCTCCAACTCCTAATTCCTTAATAAGATGTTTTTTGTACTCCAGTATTTGATACCACATAACCTCCATCTTTAACCATATAAGCCACTTCTTTACCTCACCTAGAGAGAAAACATTGTTAGTTCAAAATAATATACTAGTTTCTAATATACATTATCACCATTATAAAAAAACTTACTTTCGGGTAGTTTGACCCTATCCAATCTCTTTTTCTCTCTCAAAAGCATCAATTTGTGAATGTTCACATTCTCATCCAATGACAAAACATAGTTTGCCACATCAGATGGTAAAATCTAGTTTGTCAAAGCATAGAGATGCTCCTCATTCAATCACGTTGGCCTCTCATTATAGTAGCCCAATTAATTAGGGATACTATAAGGGAGAGGACCTTCTCTGTGTTATCGCCCTCAATCTATATAATGCTTCAGATGAAATTTTGGTGTTGTTTAAATGCTATAAATTTATGTCAAAATGTAAATTTTAATGCTTTCAATTCATCTTTCCATTACTTCAAAAACACTTGTATGTTATCGATTAGCTCAATTTATCTCCTCCATCCAAGCTGATTACCATCCCACATACATAACATCTTGCCAAGGAAGGCCTATTCAGTATCCTTTATCTTTTCTTTGAACTATGCATTCTTTTACTTCAACTATCATCCTAATTTGCTATTTATATCTCTAGAACTTCCCTTCGTGGACATCTCAAGGATTTAATGACCATATAAAGCTTTCTTATCCTCTAACATATTCATTGGTGAATAATTCCACACATAACCTCTGATATCTAGAATGTACCCTTCTAATTATAGGGTTACTAACTAGATGACATAGTGGAGTGGGTGGCAATGGAGTGGATTTATTGACCTATAGACTCACCTTGAAGAGAGATGATCAATTATACCTAACATTATAAAAATCTCTTAGAATTGTTACATTTCACTTATTGATATATGATCAATGGTATGTTAAACAAGATGTAATCAAAGATCAATAAAGTAATTGATCATAAGGCTTTATCCTCATCATTCATTCTCATCATCATCCTCCATTACATACTTCCCTTTGTTTGGTGTAGGTGTCTTAGTGTTGCTCTTACTTTTTGTGGTTTTCTTACATCTAGGTTTGGTAGCTTGTTTTTCCTCCTCTTCAGCATCCTCTTCCACTACCTTCTTTTCTCTCTTAGTCTTAAGGGTTGTTGAGATGGAGCCCACTCCTTGGCATCATCATTCGCCTTACATTTTTGTTGGATGTGCTTGCTACTAGCACTTGTTCTTTTGATCATTTTTGGAGTAGTACTCATGACTTGCAAAAGTGTCTTCCTCTCTCATCATCATCCTCCATTACATACTTCCCTTTGTTTGGTGTAGGTGTCTTAGTGTTGCTCTTACTTTTTGTGGTTTTCTTACATCTAGGTTTGGTAGCTTGTTTTTCCTCCTCTTTAGCATCCTCTTCCTCCACTACCTTCTTTTCTCTCTTAGTCTGTGTGGGTTGTTGAGATGGAGCCCACTCCTTGGCATCATCATTCGCCTTACACTTTTGTTGGATGTGCTTGCTACTAGCACTTGTTCTTTTGATCCTTTTTGGAGTAGTACTCATGACTTGCAAAAGTGTCTTCCTCTCTCATTGTTGTACCAATTTAGTGCTAGATGATGGCCCACTTATTAGAACCTTAAAAAATAATCATATAAATAAGTCACACTACTTTACATAAAAGTAAATCATATATAATAACCTTGTGCATTATATCTTAGCAAATACTTCCTCATCCTCCAGATAATGATATAATTGAGCACATCGTGTAGAAATACAATGCCACCATTCTCTAAAGGAAGAGTAATGGTACCTCACACCATGACATCACACTAACAGCTACATGATATTCTAGAAGAGGCATAAAATGTATCACTTTTTTATAAATTACTCACCCTTTTCCAACTTGTTTACCATTGAGAACAAGAAAGCCACCAATATTCTCTCTCTAATTCCATTAACATGACAACCATTATATGATTCTACATACGAATCAAAAATAAACATTTAAATGTGAGACATTGTATTACATTACACACACTAATGTACATTAAATAAAAGAGAGAAAATTTTATAAATAAAGGAGCTCTATGTATGTGTATATATATAAATCTAAACACACACACACACACACACACACACACACACACACACACACACACACACACACACACACACACACACACACACACACACAATATGTGTGTGTGTAGATGTACATTTATTTATTAAAATTTATATATACATTCATGTATACATATGTAGATGTACATTTATTTATTAAAATTTACATATATATTCATATTTATGTATACATATGATATGTGTATACATAGTGTGTGTGTGTGTGTGTATGTAGATGTACATTTATTTATTAAAATACATTCATATTTATGTATACATGTGATATGTGTATATGTATGTATGTGTGTGTGTGTGAGTGTAGATGTCATCTTGCAACCATAATTTTATTGTATTGGTATTGTGATAATGCCTGCTCTTCGGACATAGCACATCACCACTAGCTTATGCTCATCAATTCTTCATAACATATTGCACAGTGTGGATATTTAAGCTTTGCTTTTAGTGAAAGAGACATGACTTCTCTGGCCTTCCATTCTATTAAGACCTCAGTTGTTGTAGACCGTCCTCATAGTAGTCCAATTTTCTCCTGCCTCATTGGCCATAAAACCTTGGAAGTCTAGTATAGGAAAGCCCTCATGCATTATAGAATCATATAAAACCTTGGAAAGCTAGTATAGGAAAGCCCTTATGCATTACAGCATCGTTGAGGATTTCCTAAAATAGAATTTTATCTTCCAAGGCTGCACTATGCAGATGGAAGTGAAGCCCTAGTAGAGGGATTGTGGTGTTGAATGTCAGAAAAGGAGAGAGGATTTGGCATGGCCAAATGTGTATCCCCAGACCAGATTTTGCATCAGGCATGCCTTGTACTCTGTTATCAGGGAATTGGGATTCCATGTGGAGTGATTGTCCATGTTCTGCCTATTTAGGGTTATGTAAATGGGTTATGTTTTGGTGTTACAACATGGATCTTTTTATGAGCTGGACTACTTTAACCAACTAAGATGTAAGATGGACTCTTATATGAGATACTTACTTCCTAGAAAAAAAAACACAAAGGAAATAGCTATGGGCACAAATGAAATTCACTTTTCTTGGATCTTTTATAAAAACTGGGTTCTAAGCTACCCACCACATCTCATGTAGTAATTTTCAATAATTATGCGTTCTTTTTTTTTTGAAAGCCCCTTTTGGGGGATGTAGTGCAGGCATTGCAACAATCACCACTCACACACACCATAGATGTCAAGATTTAAAGCCCGGGTCTATTTGTTTGGGTACCCTGTAGAAATGGGCCGATGAGCTAGAGCCCGAGCTAGAGCCCACTAATCTCGTTCTTGTTTTAAAGTTTAACAACTTGTTCATTCAACTAACAACAAAACTACCAAGTTGGTTTTCATCTAAGACCCTCTATTCAATTTCCACAATTATTTTCCTTATTCATTATTTGAAAGTAACCACATTATCACTATAAGTCTTAGACATTTTGTCATGTGTTAAATTAAAGTGTGAATATCTACTTTCACACTTACATGTGGGGATCAAGACTTTTCACAAGTGTCAATTTATTTTATTAAGTGGTAAATTTCTTTTATCATACATTTCCATGTGCTATTATTTTTTTCCCCACCAAGCAAGATTGGTTTTGTCATATTTTATCCTTTGAAGCAAATAATTTATGTGTGTTAATATAAAGTGGCACTTGTTATTTTTGTTTTCTCACATGTGAATCTTCATTCCCATGTGCTATATTTTTCCCTCACCAAGCAAACTTTGTTTTGTCGTGTGTTAAACTCACACAAAAAAATTTCTCACATATTAATATAAAGCAGCACTAGCTATTTCTATATTCGCATATGTGGATGTTTTCAAAATGATTATTTTCTCTTAAAGTTTAGTGAATCTTTGAGCATGCATTTTCTCACTTTATTTTCATATGGTCTTATTCTATTCGTGAGAGAATGACTTGGAGAGATTTAGAGAGAAAGGCAAAGAGAGTAGCTTTTTGTAATCTAACATGTTAAAGTGTGTACACATACCAATGTATATCTCGTTTTATGTATTGGAAGTAGTCCTTTCCATCCTTAGGTTTCCTCCTAGGTTTTTTTTAAGTTGACTCATTTTTTTTTTGGTTGTGTGTTAGTTGATGAAGTGGTGAACAAGATGCGGTTTTATCTATTGCATCATATAGGTAGCCTCTCACTTTTCTTGTTACACCTTTGCAGTCATATGATGTTATTCTCGCATTGATGTTATTCTGAGTATTATGCCATGGAGACACGAGCTAAATCCTCACATTGATTATAATTCTCATGACTTATCTTTTATATTCAATGGTGAGAATGTATGTTTGAAAGGATTACGGGAATCTAGTGGTTGTGCACTCCTTCGCCATACCCAAGTTAAGCGAGCCATGAGGAAAAAGGAAAAGACTTATCTAGTCATGGTGTTAAAGAGCTTACCACTTCTAACACATCGCATGAGCCATTCATTTCATAATTTTCAGATTGTTTTATGAACGAGTTGCCTCCTAGGATTATGTAATTCTAGACCGAAAGACTATAGGATAGACATTATCCCTAGTACCATTCTGCCTTGTAGAGATCCTTATAGAGTAAATTTTCTAGAGAGAAAGGGATCCAAAATCAAATTGAGGACCTACTCTCGATAGGAAACTTATTAGGCCTAGTAGTTCACCATATGGAGCACATGTTCTTCTCATTAAAAAGAAGAATGGAACATTTCACATGTGCATAGTGGCAGCCACATACTCTGCCTCTGTAGTAGTAGACAGTGCAACACACTTGTGCAGCCTGGATATCCAAGAGACAGATCCCCCTGTGAAGGTAAACACATACCCTGAAGTGGACTTCCTGCAGTCCGCATGTCCAGCATAGTCTGCATCCATAAAGCCAACAACAGAGGCCTTCTGCTTACCAAACCAGATGCACAAATCCCTTGTGCCCTTGAGGTATCTCATAATACCTTTCACTGCTTCCCAATGCTTCTTGCCAAGGTTTGCCATGTACTCCACTCCCACCACTGCAAAGGCAATATCAGGACATGTAGCAACCATGGCATACATCAAACTACCAACAGCTCAAGCATACAGAATCTTGGCCATTTCAGCCTTCTCATGATCAGATGTAGGGCTGTCCTCTGCACTGAGTTTCACATATGGAGGCAATGGAACTCCGATTGCTTTCCCCCCTCCATATTGAAATGCTGCAAAATCTTGGATACATACTCCTGCTAAGATAAATAGAGTAACCCTTTCAATCTATCTCTGAGTATCTGCATTCCAAGAATGTGATTTACATCACCAAGATCCTTCATGTCAAAGAAGCTACCATGTAGATTTTGTTTCAATGAATCCAAGGCATGAGTATCCCTGCCAGCAACAATCATCATGTCATCAACATACAAAACCAAGATAATCAAGCTGCCATCTGCTGCCTTCTTGGTGTATAAGCAGTGATTAACTTGACTCCTTTGATAGCCCTGAGACTGCATGAAAGTATCAAACTTATGATACCATTCCCGCGGTGCTTGTTTCAGCCCATACAAACTCCGTTTGAGTTTACAGACCATCTTCTCTTTGTCCTTTAGCAGCAATAAAACCCTCAGGCTGCTGCATATATATGTCCTCATGCAGATCACCATGTAAGAATGTAGTCTTTACATCCATCTGTATGAGCTCCATATCTTCAGCTGCAACCAAGCCCAAAATGGTTCTTAGAGTAGTCATCTTGACTACAGGAGAGAAGATCTCATCAAAGTCAATTCCATGTTCCTCCTTGTACCCCTTTGCAAAAACCAATCGTGCTTTGTACTTTGGCGAGGAACCAGAAGTGACCTTCATCTTGTAAACCCAGTTGCATGGAAGGGTTTTCTGCCCTTTAGGTAGCTGCACCAAGTCCCAAGTCCCATTCTTTTCAAGTGATTCCATTTTCGACACAGCATGGCCTTAAACCACTTCTTGTTGTCCATTCTAGTCATTCCTTTCTATGAAGCATGACGGCTCACCACAATCAGTAACCATGACATAATCAACAGCATACTGCGTACCAGGAACAAACCTATCAGGTGGCTTGATGGTTGGGTCGACCTACGGAGCGAATGCTCAGCATTTTGCAGGCTGTGGAACTTGCAATCCTGCATTTTCAGCTTGCTGTCTTGAAATTTCAGCATGCTGTCTAGCCCCTGCTGGCTGTTCTAACTGCATATTTTCTTGCTGCAACAACTGTGGAGTATCATGGGCAATACCTTGCTAGTCATTTCCAACACCATTCCTCCCTGCATTTTCAGGGTCTTTTATAGTAGGTATACGCTGCTGTCCACTAGGCACTAACTGCTGTCTAACAGGTACATCCTCCCTGAAAACAGCCCTTCTGACCTCCTCAGTCTTCTTGGGCTGCTTATGCATGCAATCTTCATGGAAGATGACATCATTGCTGCGTACTATCTTTCTTTTCTCGGGATCCCATATTATGTACCCCATCTCACCCTTGTCACTGTATCCTAGGAATATGCATTTATAGGACTTTGGTTCCAGTTTGTTGTGTTCTTCTTTCAGTATGTGCACAAAAGCCTCATAGCCAAAAACTCTCAAATGAGCATAAGAAGGTGGCTTGCCCGACCACTCTTCCTGAGGGACTCTCCCCTCCCAAAGACCTGTTTGGTGACCTATTGATCAGATGAACGGCTGTCATAACAGCCTCTGCCCAAAAGCCATAGGGTAATGCAGCATGAGATAGCATCGTATGGACCTTATCCTGTATGGTCCGATTCATGGGCTCTGCAACTCCGTTTTGGGGTGGATTATGAGGGGCAGTGAGCTCCCTCTTTATCCCCTTACTGTCACAAAATGCCTGAAAGGCTTTGGAAACATACTCCCTACCATTGTCAGAGCGAAGACACTTAAGTGTCCTATCAGTCTGGTTCTCAACCAATGCCAGGAATTTGTGAAACTTTTCAAGCACTTCGTTCTTGCTACGAATAGGGTAAACCCATACCTTCCGTGTAGCATCATTGACAAAGGTGACAAAGTATTTCTATCCCCCTAGAGATAACCCTAGCATCTGGGCATACATCTGAATGTACTAACTCTAGAAGCAAAGATTTCAATGAAAGAGACTTTTTATGAGACGTTTGTGCATGTTACCATAAACACAATGATCACAGTGCTCAAAATCAGCATAACGAAGACAAGGCAAGTAACCCAAATGAGAAAAGTACTTTCATTCCTGTCTGACTCATATGTCCCAACCGGCCATGCCACAAAGAAACACTTGGCTGCTCGATTACGGCAACAACATGGTCACGCACACTAGATACATGAAGTGGATACAAGTATCACTCTTGCAACCTCTGGCAATAATCCTACAGATCTTCCATTTCCTATCGCCAAAGGTGGTATGAAAACCATCATCATCTAGCTGCCCAATACTAATCAAGCTCTTCTTGAGATGTGGTACATGCCTTACATGCTGAAGAGTGAAGACAAATCCATGCTAAAACTGCAGCTGCACACTGTGCCAATGCCTGCAATCTCACATGCATAATTGTCCCCCAAATGGACAACACCATGTCTGCCCCCCCAGTGTAGTCTGTGTAGTCTGAAAACCACTCGGCGCGATGAGGGGTGACATGAAAACAGGCACCTGAATCTAAAATCCAAGTGTGCATGTCATCATCCGTATCTACAATCAAGGCATGTGCACTGAAGCAAGAAGAGACAAAGAGTACATCACTCCCACTGTCGCTCTCATGTGGCTGACTACATTCACTTCTTCGATTACACTACTCTTCTTAGCAGGCTGATCCTCTTTCTTCTCTTCCTTGTTGTCATCCGTCTTCTTGCCCTTTCCTTTCTCTTTCTTCCATCTATAGCAGTCACGTTTGAAAGTGACCCTTCTTGTTGCCATAGTGATGGCATTCAACATCCTTACCACGAGATTTACTGCGTCCCTTGCTATCAGATTTCCCTTTCTGCTGTGATCCGCCTCTAGTATGCAAAGCACTGGAAGACTTACTAGATGCATTGTTCTGCTGATTCATTTCTTCCATGAGCAGAGAACTCTCTACATCAGAGTACAGCAGCATAGCATTCGAGTTGCTCATAGCTGTCCTGAAAGTATCCCAGCTTTCAGGTAGAGTGCATAACAGAAAGGTAGCCTTGAACTCATCGATATTGAACTTCAAGGCAGCCAACTGGCTGAAAATAGAATTAAACTCACTGAGGTGAGTAGTCTTTCATGCGCAAATCCATGAGTTTCTTCAGCCAGTAGACTTTACTTGCAGCACTCTTCTGAGCATACAACTCTTCTAGTCTCGTCCACATAGCATAGACAGTGTCCAATCCCTCTATGATGTTAAACAACAAAGAGTCTGCAACAACTGACATTTTAATGGTAGAGCATGCAAGCTCATCCAGATCATCCCAATCGTCTTGTGCTATGTCGGCTGGTCGTACTCCCTTCGTCTTGATAGGCTTCACCAGTTTCTTCTACACCAAGACATTGTAGCACTGCATTTGCCAAATTGCAAAGTTATGTGCCCCTTCAAGCTTCTTGATGTGTAAAAGATGGCTGCTGCTGTCACTGCTGCTAGCCATAATTACAGCCCAAAATGACAAGAGATGTCAACCCAAAACAAACCTAACCTATCACACAAGTGACCAAGAAGAGATGCAAAAAACCAACCAACAGTATACTTCCAGATCTTAGTTCTGGTTATTGATCATATTTCAGCATAACAGTGACATTTCAGACCAGCAACATGCATATAGACATCACCAAATAGCAGCAGAGCAGACAAGTCTAGGTACAAACTGCCTGCAAATGGTCTCTACTGTTCACAGTGTACAATAGCAAGATGTCTACACAAACTGATCCGTTTTCAGCTCAAAAATGAGGCATAACACATATCCAATCACTGCTCAAGCATGTGACTTAATGTGAGTACCAAAACTTGCCTGGAAGTTTCACTGAGAAGCATACAACTGCATCCAAAGTCGCTTGCAGCAAGTATGACCCTGCTGCCTGCAATTTTCCAACAGTCAAGATAATTTTTCCAAGCTCTAAATTAGGCTCAAAACATCCCCAAAGTCATCTCCAGATGATTGGCATTCATGATTACAATACATCAGTAGCATCCAAAATGTAATCCAAAGGCAATAGGTATGTCATTCACTGTCAAAATGACATTCAGCCCCTTCTATTATAGCATATAAAAGCCTATGTAAACTGAGTAAAATCTCAGCTAAAATCAGACCAAATGCACCTCACGTCAAAGACATAACACCTCCCAATGTATTTGCATCATGTAAGCATGTGGTGGCATCCAATGATGAGCACAACCATTAAGCAATGACAGCTCAAAAAATAGAGATTTCCTTGTCAATTCCAGCATGGTGCCTTTGTTTTACAGCCAATGCTTGAGAGTGGAAAGTTCCAAAGACCAATGACAGTACCTAAGATCAATGCTAGGCACCCAATTTGTCTTCTACCTGAGTATATGAGTCACCAATGGGCTGCCAAGCTGAGATGTAAGTCTGTTGCAGACCTGTGAACAGTTTATGGGCTGCACCTGGCTATGTAGAAGGTTGAGGAACAACCAATAACCACTCCAATACCTTTGCCCAATGTCAAGAATTTGCAGATGAGTGTCCTTGAGCTGCCCTGATGGAGGAGATGTTAAGAAAGCTGAAAAAAAACATTCTTTGATGCTGTTTACAGTAGGCGCAACCTGCGTGAGCTACCTGCTGCTCCAAGAGAGCCACGTGGGGCTGCTTGACAAGGTAGGGAGCAAGAACAATATCCCAAGAAGCCCTCAAATAAGGCTCCAGACAAAGCTGAGATGAATAAGCTTCAAAATGACTTAGCTATGATAAGGCTACCTCATGAAGAGAAGACCATGACTGCCATTGTCCTCTGTAAGCCTTGAAATGTCTGCTCTGCAGAAGCAATGCCGACGAGCTCCTCTGTCCCAGATGTCTGGCTCTAATACCAGTTTGAAGTGCACGGACCACGGAGTGCGAAGCTTGAATGGATGCAGCAATGCAGGTAGAGATAGAGAGAGAGAGAGACAGAGACACAGTATGTGGGTACAATGATGATGTACCTCTAATGTTTTTCAGATAGGTATATGAATAATGGTACAACCCCGAAGGGTGCCCAGACACTAGGCGGGCACGGTGGCCCTTTATTCCCAACAAATAGTCTATGGTAAGGCTTTGCCGACTCCTATGACTCATCCTTCATATTCTATGGAGGCTATCAATTCTTTTGTTAGAGACTTTGACCAAATTCATGAATTAGTGAAAACAAACATTGAAAAAGCTCAAGAAAAGTGCATGAAGTATGCAAATCGTAAACGTAAACATGTTATCTTTTCAACAAAGGCAACTATGTACTTCTTCGCATTGAGAAAAAGAGACTTAATTCCATAGAGACTAACCTTGTAGTAAAGTAATTAGCTCCTAGATTTTATAGACGGTTCAAATAATTGCAAAGATAAAAGACAATGCATTTTGAGTTAGAGCTACTCTCTCCAATTGGCATATACATAATTCTTTTCATGTTAGTCTTTTTTGAGACCTTTTAGAGGACGTCTACCTTCTCATCCTATATTAAGCACCTCCTAGTAGATGAAGAAGAACATCTTGTGCCTGAGTCTATCATTAACCACCATGAGACCACCACTACACGCACAAGCAACACTTATCTTAAGTATCTTGTGACTTTCAAGAATCATCCTATTAAAAGATGCTAAATGGACACCAAAAGGGTTTTTCCATTCTTACCAAAATCTCATCCACTCATACCATCCACACAATTGAGGTCAATTGCAATCCCATCAAGAGGGAATGCTAGTCATAACCTCTATGGTCAAGTGGGGATGCCTTACCCTATGTGATCATTACTTACACATGGAAATGTGGTTGATGCCATTATTTAACTACATATGTATTTATTAGGGATATTTCATGTGGGATATGTCTTTTATTTATATCATTTTTCAATATTAATGTGTTTACTCAGATATGTGCGCTAATATAATATAGTCAGCATTAATGTATTTAATCAACCTTGTACGTTGATTATTATTTTGATATAGGCGATGATTAAGTGGTGGACTATTTGTTAGTCTCGATGGAACATATATTGGACCACAATGAGATACTTTGGAAGATATTTGAACACCTATTATGGTTATATATTTTGGCATTTATATTTTTGAAAGGCTAAGGCCTCAAACCTTTATACATACTAATTAGTATTATTGCTTTTGCTAAGCCAAAGACTTGGTATTTTTAGCTTGTTGTACTTTTTAGAAGACCTTATATGCTCAAGACCTCAAAAAGCACTTTAGCTTTATTTTTGGAATAGTCTTTTTGGAAAAGCAAGCAATAATATGTTGAATATGGATGGGTGGTACGGTGGGCCACACTCATCCATGGGGAGATTGAACCCAATCTTGTGTTGACAGTGACTTCTCTCTTATTTTCAAGCTTTCATGTTTATTTACTTCGGTAGAAATTTGTTTACATAAGGTCCATGCTTTTAATTTGTTTCAAGTCTATAGTTTACTCAAATTTTTGTATTTGAGAAAAAGAAATTTCTTCTCTAAGTATCATAAAGGTCCGGACAATTATTTACTAGGTAATATCCTAGGTATAAATAAGCTATGTATGAAATGTGCGATCTAGGCCCACGTTTCATTTTCTCCAATTTGCACACTCCCTATATAGGGATTTGAGCAAACTAAGGAAAATCATCTAACTAGGTAATTTGAAAGCTCTATATAAGAAACTTTTCCCCTATATAGGAAAATTTTCTTATATAGAAATTAAGATTTCCTAGGAAAGCTACCTAGGAAATGTTCCATTTTCTCCAATTTGCACACTTCTTAGATACTTTCTTTTATACCTAGGGAATTACCTAGTAAATAGCTTTTTTTCCTATATAGGAAATGGATAAAAGTTCCTTGTCTGTGCAAGAATTTCTTTTTCTCCATGTTTTGATTTCCATTTTTCAAATGATGATAATTGACAATCCTCCATGAAGTCGCTCAAGTCATGTAGAGTTGACCGTCCTTGTATGTACTATGGTGGCTCCTTATCTTACATATTTACAAGCTTCATTTGAGATATTTGCAAATAATACTTTTCTTTGTAGATCTATCTTAGTGTGTAGCATGTGCTTTGCTTTTTGAATTGATTGAAGATCTACATAAAATATAGTTATTATGGTTTCTTTAAATTTCTATCGTAAATAATATATACATGACTTGTTAAACTACATATCTCATCATTGAAAGTATTCTTTTTGCTATTGAGTATTTTAGCCTTACAAAAAAAAAATCAACCAATGTTAGTATATAATATGGTTTCTATTTATGAATATAGTTTACTAATACTGAACAATTTGCAAACATATAGAATGCAAAGATGTTTAATCGTGTTTTTTTTATCAATTTCTATTTATGAATATACTTTTACTAATATTGAATAATTTGCTTACATATAAAATGCAAAGATGTTTGATCATGTTTTTTTAAAAAATCAACCAATAGTAGTATATAATATACTTTCTATTTATAAATATAGCTTACAAATAGTGAACAATTTGCTTACATATAGAACGCAAGGAAGAAGTTGTGATGATCAAATCGGTTCTTTGGATGTTTCCAAATATACGTAGTTGTGACCAAGTAGTAACTACATGCAAAATCATGACATATGGGAGGCCTAGTGTGCAAAAGATGCTCTTATAACGATTAATTTTTTTCATGTTATTGTGCGTGCTTGTGATTTGTGCCCAGTTATTTCATATGCAAGAGTACCATGTAACCCTTTAGACTGCATTATTTGACCAAAGGGAAAATGATTACTTAATGAAGGTTAAAGGGCTTAGGTTTAAGCATCTTAACGTGATTAGTTGGTTTGTTAAATAATGTATTTTGGATGGACTTTTACCGAATTGTTATGTCTCGAGTGATGTTATGGTCGGCAAAAGCTCTTGGTGGCTACACTAATTATTGTTAGATATATACCCTTTGTCATCATGTCTTTTTCTCCCACTGTAATTTTGTGTATTACATGAAAATTTAGGATCTTGAATCCAAACTTGTAAATTGAACGATAAATCAGTACTCATAACTATTTGGATGTTCATATAGCTTACCACAAAAGAAAAATTCTAGCATGACAAAGAACAATGTTGCTATGGTCAATTGATGGTCTATAATATAATCATCTTTGTGTGGGAGTGGTTTTTTACAAAAACATAAAATGGAAAAATCTATTTGAATGTCAAGGGACCTATGAAGTACTCTGATTGTGACATGATTTTCTACATGGCGGCATAGGCATATGTTTCCTTACTCTATTTTACTCACATTACTTCAAAAAAAGGGGGGAGCTTAATTCTGTTCTGCAATTTCTTCTTTGGGGAGCTTAAAGCTGTTCTGCAATTCGTCAGCCTACAAATCAACCTGCACCATAGCGGTGCTGGACATGATTGTTGGACATGTCAAACTCTGAGCAGAATCTCTGTGTTTGAATGGGAGAGCTGAATCAGCGAGGTCACCTTCTCTTCCTGAAAATGTCCTACAAGACAAAACACAACTTAGCCAAGGTTTTAGGATGTGGATTTCACAATCTCTCTCTCTCTCACACACACACACACACACACACACACACACACACACACATATATATATATTGATCCAATTTTTTACAACACCCTTTCACTTGTTTTTATTTTACTTACCCCATTTCCAATTCTCATCCAAACTAATCTTCATAATGGAGGCTTATGCTTCTAAAAAGAGAATAAGTGACCTCAACAAAACACTTTCATTGCATAATTGCGTGCATGGCCATCAAGGAGAACCAATGTATTAAAAAAAATAAAAAAAAATAAAGAAGCATTTTACTATATTTTTCATTGTATTTATGTAGAACATGAGAAACACCATCTACAAAAGATTGTCCACTGAGATAAAACAAGAGAATTTTAGAGATTGCCTTTGTCAGAGAGAGAGAAAGAAAGTCGTATTAAACGTCTTCCAAAGACCCTAGGGGTCTATGAGACCAAAAGTAATACAATAGTGTCCATGTAATCTCATCATGGTACAAAAGAAAACAAAGACGAGAGCTATGAGTTGGGAATGTCAAATCCAAGCCATATGATACGAAATGGGATCATCATCATATAGCCTATGGAGCTAACCCCCTAGTAGGAGGAGGGGGGCATCAAGGATATCAAGCATGGGGGTAGCCTGTAGAAGGCTCTGCAGATCCACTGGGCATGGAAAGGTGGCTCGGTGCCTCTCCAAGATCTCCTCATGTAGGGGTTGATGTCTGTGTTGCTAGCAAAGTCAAGGGAGTTTGGGACGTCAGGCTCGCTGTAGTGCCATGGCCTGATCTAGAGTCACACTAGAGTGGGCGCGGGTTGTCGGGCACTCCATAATGTGTGGCTCAATGAGGCTATGGGTATGTCATCCATGGCTAGTGTGGCATCCTCTCGTGCTCAGAAGAATTGAGTTGTGGTCGCTTGGGGCCGGGGTGGATGTCTCCCATGAGGTCTTGACTCTCTAATCAATGAATCTCTGTGGTGATGAAGCGCTATTAGGAAGAGGCCTAGGCACCATTGATTTAGATAATCCATGATCTTGGATAAGGATCAAACCCCTCTCTGAAGAGAGAGCAGAACCTCCCTCGATCTCATAATCTATGGTGCACCTACATATGAAGTGCTCCTCCCCTCTAGCATCTAGTGTATATTCTCTCCTCACGAGGTATCTACATGGCTCTCCCTATCTCTATCCTCTGACAGTGCGATGACACCCGCAACTAGCCCACTGCAATCCACATGGCATGTGACATGTATATATCAAGATATTTGGCCCTCATATGAAACCATCCTCTATAAGCCCAATGAGAGTATCCATGTAGTATTTTTGTTTGTGTGAGAGTGTCTTGTGGTTTTATCCAAGTATCTTATATATATAGTCCCAATAAATCATATCTGATCACCCGATTCCTATCATCCTAAGATAGCCTAATGAATGGGGAGTCTGAGTCAAACTGGAGTGGCGGGAGGTGATCCATCCTAAGTCCCTACCTCGTGAACCATGTGCATACTCGGCTATACCATGACTCGTGCCCATTTGCTACTAGCTACTACTGGGAGGATTGTAGAGTGAGCCCCAAGAGTCCGGAGGGGACCACGGCACTAATCCTATGAATGTATTTGATTGTCTAAAAGAGTGCCTCTACTGCCATGGATGCTACATACCACGTGTAAGCCTAGCGGAGCGTGCAGTGAGGACAGACTCAACCACGTGTCCAAGAGATAAAAATATAAAGAGAGAGGGGAGAGAGAAAAGGGAATGGGAATCTTACACAGTACACCACATTGAGCGGGGAACAGACCCCGCACCCTTTCAGGAATTTATTCAAGAACAATCCACGGGCACGCTAGCCAGGATCAATACAATCAATGAATACAAAACAAACAAATATGCCAATGTAGGATATCCAAGTCGATGTCGACGCACAAGATCTCTAATGTCGAGCACACCACGAGAATGACCCACTAGTATCTCTCACAAGCTAGTATCAGATCTAATATCCAAATCCAATGGATCCCAAGTCCAATGAGTCCAAATCCAAGTCCAAATCCAAGTCCAAATCCCAATTCAAATTCCAAGCTCCATGTCTAAGCTTTATGTTCCATGTTCATATCCAAGCTTCATGCCTAAGCTCTATGTCCAAGTTCTTCATGTCTATGCTCAAGTTCAAGCTTCCATGTCCAAGCTTTTCATATTCCATGTCCAAGCTCTATGCCCAAGTTCCATGTCCAAGCTCTAAATCCACTCACTCATTCCAAGAATAATCTCCACAATTCCTAAGCCTTGTTGATGATGAAGACCCTAGAGAAGCTCTTTCTGGCAAGAAATCTGACATAACACCTGTTTTAATGATTTTCGAGCAATAAAAACCTCCAAAAAGTATTTTTTAGGGTTTTTTGAGCAATTTTAGGATTTCTGAAATTTTCTATCCGTACAACTACATAGATTCGTACAATTGCACAGAAAGATGGTGATGTGGCAATGGAGTTGTTGGAGGCACTTTGAAATCAACAGGTAACGAAAAACTCCATGATTTGGTTCATAGATGATGATCAAGAAGATAATCTCCACACTTGAACAAAGATAGCAACGCGATGAAGAGGTTCTTCTTCAACTTGATGCTCAAGAGAGGCTCATTCTTCTTTTATACTTGGGAAAGCCTTGCTTTTTGCCAAAAGTAATGCTTTTTCTTTGCTTTTGTCTTTTTATTAAATATTATTAATAATAGCCAAAGCTCTTGATTTGTGCTTTTACAATTTCAAGGCCTTTCTTTTTGGCCCTAGAGCTGCTTTTTAAGAAAGCAGCTTTTAGCTTTTTGGTCCAGCTTAGTCTCCTCCAATGGTACCCTTGGCTCGTGGTCAACCTTGTTTGACTTTTTACTTTTTCACCAAGAATGGTGCTTTTTCTTAATCAATCCTTATGAACCCTTTCCCCATGTCTTCTTCCACCTATCTGGTGTGCGGGCATGGATTTCATTATGTGAAATAGAGCTGGGAGGGCCAAATAGTTACACCACGATAATATCGTGTGGGATCGATGGTTTGTTGTGTATCATACAGGAGAGCATCATGACCTCAGGCCTTCGGCCATTAGGCCATTGTGAGATCTGGTGACAAAAGGGTGATCCGTATATCAATGTCAAGGTGTCAAATAGCCACATATTGGTCCTCGGCTCCTAGAATGCGCCTAGAAGCACTCTCTCCATAAGAGCAAGAGAACCATACCCTCGCACCAGTCTAGCATCTGCAGCATAGCTCATTGAGAAGACCTATCCCGAGAGAGAGAGAGAGAGAGAGAGATGATATATATACAATGGAAAGTTAAAAGTTGTTTCCCAAACTCAATATTTCAAAACCTAAGGTCTGAGCTTGACTCCATGAGAGTCTCCTCACAAAGCTTCATAACATCAACTTCGTCATGCTATTGCGTAGATTACTTGCCATGATATTACATACACCATCAAACTATACTTCTCTGGCTGCTTTTCTTTACAGAAACATACCTTTTGCACAAGTCAGTAACAGCAAAATCAGAACGTGCACTTATATTACAAATACAGCAGCATGCCAGTACCATATGTTTGTTTATGTCCTCAACCCAAACTGTATTTCTATAACTTCACTGGCTGCTTGATATCTTATTGTGAGATAAACCATAGGAAAACATGGTGGGCAGCAGTGGATTAAGAAACTAAGCAGACGGCCCCAGTAGCATACTTAGGCCAAGAAATAATAGCAGTAAAACTCTAGAAAGAGTTGCAAGGCATATACAAAGGTGCAGCAACTCAATCCCTTGTCATTTCAATTGGTTCAAACTACACACACACACATGGTCAGACATCATGTGGTGGCCGTAGTTGTTAACAACTCATCTAACAATTCCTTCAGCTTCTTTGCATTGATAGTACCTTCCCTCCGGCTTTTAGGAACTTCTTTGCCATCTTTGAACAAGATAAGAGTTGGTAGCCCATACACATCGTATTCTTTCACCAGATCTGGGCTTGAATCAGTGTCAATCTTAACAGCCTTCAATGACCCATTGAACTCCTGTAAAAAGCACCATCCGTTTCAATGTTGTACATACTTAACGCTTCCAGTTAGCACATACATTAGACATAGCTAGACCTACAAAAAAAATACAAAGCTTGCCATTGTCTTTACATTGAAAAAATCAAAAGAAAACCCTAATAACTATACATACCAAGTTCAATTACTACACTAAAACGCAAAGCATATTGCCAAAAGCTTCATGTAGGTTGTACAGCCCCTCAACAAACAAACAAAAAAAATAATTTACAATAAATTCAAATCATGAAGTTCACTTTATAGTCAACTTCGCAATAGTAAACAACTACACAACTGCATGTGGGAACCACCGAGCTGCCTCTAACTCATTGCCACTCAACAGTCCCTCAGAAAAATACATAGACATTAGCAACCTTTCCACAACTCAATTGTGCCTCATCAGGTGTGTGTGTCTATATAGTTTCCACTTTCTTCTTGCATATTTAGTGGACTGGACTTGCCGACGCCGCACAATGGGGAGTCGCAGTGGATACGGCCACATTGGTCACATTGTACCATCCTGCAGGTATAACTTGCAGGCTGCCAACATTTGGTTTCAGCCTAGTCTTCCTAATTTTGCTCTTATGTTCAGGTCAGGCTATTTCAACGCCTGTACGACCTTGTTAGGATTTCTGCAGCTGTTCTGACACATACAAGCTGTTTTCTATACCTAAGCAGTCCACACACAGCTCCACATCCTGTTCTAGACTAATGACTTGCCCAGTTTCTACTGGCAGACCTTCACAACCAGTTTCACTGCCGATTTCTACTCCTGCTCACGGAACCATACACACACTGTATGTGACCCGCCTACTTTGACAACTCTCTAATAACCTGCAGTTTGGAGATACACATCTTCCAACTAGCCTTACAGTTTACTGCAGTTTGGAGATACGCATCCTTCCATAGTTACTGTTTTTCACCGCCTGCAAGCGCTTTTTTTACGGCCATAGGTGATGCCGCCGAGGAAGCACTTTGTAGGGTTTTGAACCCAAGACCTCCTAGTCATAGGCAAACACCTTCACTACTTGGGCTATCACCTCATTGGCTGGAGATACGCATCTTATGGAGACATACACTTGTTCTGATAATGGTTCCACGTTTTTATTCATCAGTTTCCAGGTCTCAACTCTTCAAACACGGTATGTCCTGTTCTAGACAGACTTGCCCAGTTCCTACTGGTAGACCTTCACGACCAGCTTCACTGCTGATTTCTACTCCTGCTCATGGAACTGTACATACAGTGTATGTAACCAGCCTACTTCGACAACTCTCTAATGGCCTGCATTTTGGGGATACGCGCATCTTATGATGAAGACATACAGTCATTCTGATATTGATTCCACCTTTTTTTTTTGACTGGCCTTAGGCCCAAGATCCTCCCATGGTTCCCGTTTTTTCACCGCCCGTAGGTGATGCCGCCGAGGGAGCACCTAGTGGGGGTTTGAACACAAGACCTCTCGGTCCCAAGACAAACACTAGCTACCACCTCATTTGGCTTGATTCCATCTTTTTTTTATTCATCAGTTTCCAAGTCTAGACTCTTCAGACGCAGTGTGTTGTAACTTGTACGTAACTGGTCCTTACTCCTATGAAAAAGTGTTTGTTGGAGACACTCTTTGTACAGTGTATTTGTGTTAGAATTTCAATTGTCATGGCCAGATATGCAATGGACAATTGCAATTTGTTGTCCCAAGAGGACAAACACCAATTATTCCTTGTGGAATTTCATGACTCGTAATCTATTTATTGACAAGACCCTCTAGGACCTAGTCATGGCCAAATATGCAATGGACAATTTCAATTTCTTGTCCCAAGAGGACAAACACTAATTACTGCTTATGGAGTTTCATGATTCATGATCTGTCATGATCTGTTATTGACAAGACTTCAGGTTGTAGTCTCCAGTGATGAAGGCCAGGCTATTCGGCCTCACACTCAAAGAAATTCAACCTACTGAGGAGCAAAGGATGCATGGAACACTTTGTTTAGAATGTATCACGTAAAGAATGAGGCCCAAGTTTTGTTATTGAGAAACCAGCTGTTGAACAAAGATGCCAAAAGGTGATGCTATGACCGATCACCTCTCAAACAACAGATTTGAGAAAGCAGCTGCTCAATTTTGATGAGGTCATTAATGATAGACAACTGGTGTCTACATCACTCTAAATTTTTGTCTCCCGGGCCCCTTATTTCTCACTTTTGGTACTTCTCTTGGTATCCACATAAGATCAAATGGAAAGGTAAGAGTTCAGCCTCTGCTTTTAGTGGTGGCAAGCAAGCCACCAAGGTAGTGACGACAAAAATGATGCCTCAAACACACCAAAAAGAGAGGTAACTGTCACTATTGCCATAAATATGTTTATTACATTAATGGAAGCAAGAAAAGGCTTGCAAACGAGAAGAAGAAAAGTTATGTAATGCCGTAACTCATGCATCGGACCAAAACAAGAACAACAAGCCAATCTTGTTATGTCAAAAGAAGAGAAAGATTGGGTTATCTTGATTATGGAGAAGATCATTAATCATTCTTGCAATACCACTTCAGCTTCTAATCATGCTAGTACCTCTACACTTCATACGTCCCATGATACATCTCTCAGTGCTTTGGATACATGGCACATAATGTGGTATATTGATAACTTGATAGTGCCTCTCCCTCTTCCTCAAGCCTCTCCCTACCTCTCCCTTTCCTTCTCCCAAGACCCTTCTCTCCTCTTTCACCATGAGAGAAAAGCATGAAGCATTTACTTTGCATGCCATTACACATGAGAAGAACGAGGGGAAGTCGGGGGCATGGCAGTGGACTTGCAAGTATTGTGGCAAGGCCTACACTAGTAGTGCCACTAGGCTTCTTGCACATCTCTCCAAGATGGGGGGGCAAATTGCACCTTGCAAAATGTCGCATATACATTTGTCTAATTTCATTATCTATGCAACTTGCAACATTCTAACTTTTTATGTTCTGGGTAAGTTGTAAGTTGTAACTAGTAACTTCTCTAAGTTTTGCGTCTATATTTATATTTTTAAGTATTTTTTAATGGACCATACCTCCACCGTATTTTTATTTTCAAAATTTAGCGGTATGTTCCGAGACCATATTTGAACGTAGTTCAAGATCAAAGGCAAAGTTAAAGAGAAAGGCACTAAAAGTGCATGTGAAGGAGGTAAAGCTCCTCACTCAAAGGTTCCTCTAAGCAAGGACCTAAAGACTTCTCAAACAAGAAGATAATGATGGAAACTCTTCTAAAGGAAGAGGTGTAGACTTCCCTAAAGGGAAAGTGAAACTCCCAAAGAGGTGAAACAAGTCTAATCTTCATGAAGGCTGCCTAATTTAATTAGATTATGTCCTAAGGTCAATTCAAATGTGGATGATTGAGAAAGATACGAGCATGATGTATGATGGTCGATGTATGGTAGCTGGTGTCTCTTGAGTTCTCGAGATTGGTAACCCAAGTGTCAAACTCTTCACATTCTGTAATAAGGCTATTTAAACCCCTCATGCAATGAGTAAATAGCTCAATCTTCTCTTGCAATTGCGATCCTATGCATAGTATGTGAGAGAGGGGGAAAGAGGCCATAACAAATTTCAAACACTAAGTGCTATTGCTATTGCCAATAATCATGTCTTCTATGCATAGATAAAGCGCCATTATCATTACGTGGGAAAAAGAACTTGTGGAGTTCTTCTTTCTTTCTTGCACGTGTGCTCGTGCATATACCTGTGCGCCTGCACATCTTGTACTTGCAGGCCGCACATAATATACAGATAGAAATTACTGGAATTAGAAATAGTAATCAGCCCATTCTGAAGACAGTGTTAAGTAACTTAAAGCTAGGTTAAGGGATAATTTTAGAGTTAGGGCAAGACACGAGAAATCCGAACGAACCTTTGCAACGGAATCGATGATGGGCCCGATGAGCTTGCAAGGACCACACCATTCTGCGCAGAACCCGACAAGGACTGGCGACTCCGATTTGAGAACTTCATCCGAGAAGCTGTCTTGCGTGATGCTGGGGACCTTGCAGAAAACGGTGGTGGTAGCGCGGGACCTGAAATTGGAAGAAGAAGGCGATTTCGAGGACGAGATGAAAAAGAAGCGCCTGCTGCTGCTACCGCCCACAGGCCAACCATGGCGAGTTATACGAGCTGAGATGGGGGAGCACGAAGGTATGGAGGAGCATGGGCACTGCAGAGATAAAGCAGAAGCAGTAGCTCCTGCTGCAGATGATGATGAAGAAGATAGCAGGGCTTGCATTTTGATGGGAAGGAAAACAAGGGGATAATGGAGTTTCGCCGTTCGTTGGTGTGCGAAGGAAAGTCAATTCGTGAATGGAAGACAAGAAAGGAGAGTTTTTTTTTTCCCTTTTGTCCACCTTAAGGCGGTGAAGCTCCAAAAACAACTCATGAAAACCAAGGTGCTTCTGAGGTCATGCCTTAAGGAAGAGGCGTCACGACCGAGACGACGAAGCTAATGACAAAAGCGTTTCTCTGCTCGACTCTCGTCTCTGACCCCGGCTCGAAAAACGAAAACAAAAAACCAAGGTGCTCTTCACACAGGGGCCATCTCTCCTACTTCTGTTTTTGTTTTTCGAGCCGGGGTCAAAAGCAAGTTCCAAGACTCGAACAGAGAAACGCTTTTGTCATTATCTCTCCTACTGTGCATTCTTATGGTGGAAAGGGAAAAGGGGATAAGTATTTCACAAGAATCTCCCCCTCTGCATTCTTATGGACACGGATAATTAAGGGAAAAGGCGAGAAGTATGTAACAAGAATGCGCAATCAACAGAGCTCTTAGACGTATTTTCATTTCTTTTTTTATTTATTTACAACCATTCTTTCATGTGGGTGGAGAGTCAACACACTTCTTCTTCAAAAATTACTAGACAGATCATTGGAAGAATATATCCAATTTGTAATTAGTGTTATTTAATATATAATGTAGAAATGGAAATTTTATTTGAGTACTTCGGTATTGAGCATATATGAGATCTTTTTTGGAACTTTGATTTGAGCACTTTGGTGCTGAGGATATCAGATGTGTTTTTGGAACTTTGATATAGAATTTCAAAAATGGATGTCTTGAAAACAAATGAATAATACTTCGGTATTGAGCATATATGAGATCTTTTTTGGAACTTTGATTTGAGCACTTTGGTGCTGAGGATATCAGATGTGTTTTTGGAACTTTGATATAGAATTTCAAAAATGGATGTCTTGAAAACAAATGAATAATATTTGTGTGTATATTTAGAAATGATTTTTGAAATTTATTTCCTTGCAAAACACACGAGTATATTTGATGTGGGTGGAGAGTATACAAGAGCCAAGAGACGTACCATCTAAATAGTGAAGCTAGTTATCACCACTGTAGTAGTGGAGAAGGTTATTGCTAATGGTAACCATCTAAATAAATAAATTGTAGAGGTTGTGGATAGCTTGTGGAGAGGTTGTGGATAGCTTGTGTAGAGGTTGTGGAGAGGTTGTGGATAGCTTGTGGAGAGGTTGTGGATAGCTTGTGGAGAGGTGCAGGATAAGATACAGGGCAGGTGTTAGCACAAACCCTAAAAACCACAAAATGCTAAAAAGTAAAGCCTAAAAAGAACGCTGAGCTCTAATACCATGTTGCAATGAGGATCTAGGGAGGATCAAAGATAATCAAAAACATTATGATGTAATTAACTTAATCACAAGTTAATCAAACATGAGATAATCACTATAAAGAGAACATAAGATAGAGACAAAAAACACGTTCATTCTCATTAGGTTGAGGGTCTTAAATGGCCATGAAATGATACATAAAATGTGACCAAGTTCATCCCATAACCATCCCCTTGATTTACTCCACCTTTTCCCCATGAATATCTCCAAATCCCTTGATTCTCTCAATCATCCCATGCGGCTTATCTTTCCTACATCATCACTTACATCATGTTGGGAATCTACCCTTTGACTTTGGCATTCATCCTTTTACGCCTCCTTGCATTTACGTTCACAATAACCTTTTAGATTGAACCCGACCAAGACGATGTTCACGTGTGCATGTGATGGAGCATATCCAATAGTGGGCAGTGCATTGCCTTGACCACGTGCAAAGAGACACGGACACTACAGACACAAACACCTGCACACCTTTGTGAGGGGTCCTGTGCTCTATGTGTGTATGTGTTTCATTTGCAAGTTGCAAACCACACTCCAAAAACCACTATTTCTAGTGGTCCAAAGTGTACCACCTTACCATGAATCCACCCTCTCTCTCTCTCTCTCTCTCTCTCTCTCTCTCTCTCATATTGCATTTTATACCTCCAGTATGGTACAGGATGGAGCTAGCTAGGTTGCATATCATGATTGTATACTCCATGCATATAGCTTTGCATTCTCCTAGTAGTAGAGCTCCATCCCCTTGCACACCCAGATTCAACTTTTTCGTTTAGTACTTTTTCATTGTGTTGGGATGACAGAGGATACTCCACACAGGTACACTGATTTGTCTCATAGGCCGAGTTCGGTCTTTTGGAAGACGTTAATAAAATCTCTCTCTCTCTCTCTCTCTCTCTCTCTCTCTCTCTCTCTCTCTCTCGCTGGAGGTAAAAAGCGAGAGGTAGAGAGACAAACACAGTAGCTGCACATGTGCATGTGCATACCATGAAGCTGATACCCATACCCATAATTTAGCTTAATACCCATACCATGATGTTTGACATGTCGATGTTTATGTGTATTATAAGGTTCCCCATAAATGTTGTCCACCATCACTCTTAGCAAGAGATAATCCTTTTCGGCCATGGCCAACACTAGTATGGATATAGCACCTAAATAAATGTTACCCCACAAGCTCAAGCATGTGAAAATGGCACATATTATCCTTTAAAAACGGAGTGCTTCTCATTGGTATGTCCCTCCCCTCCTATCACAACCTATTTAGGAACTTGAGCCTTCTTGGCTTCTTATCCACCATCACTCAAGCATGTGAAAATGGCACATATTATCCTTTAAAAACGGAGTGCTTCTCATTGGTATGTCCCTCCCCTCCTATCACAACCTATTTAGGAACTTGAGCCTTCTTGGCTTCTTATCATCATCATCATCATGTATCTACACTTAACAAGCAGGCATCCACATCAAAATCAATGGTTGTAATTGTTCTTACCAAATCAGTCATACATTCTTTTGTTGATAAAAGAACAACACGCACAATGGTTCTCATTGCTCTCACCAATTAATCATGAGTACTTTTTTGGCAAAACCTTTTTGTGAGTAATCTTTGGACAAAACCTTCTCCTTTTAATGTAATGTCCCTCCAAGAGTGACTAGCCACCATAAGGGGATCCCTACATTTTTTGCTTTCTACATTCTATTTTCTCAAAGGCTTGTAGTCCACCCACGATGCGATTTGTTTTTAACAATGACAACTCCCTTTTGAGTATACAATGAAATTTCCTTCTACATATACAATCATTGAGATTGTGTTGCAAGGATAGATTCGTGTACAAATACAAACTTCCATAGCTTTACCTCTCATGTTAGTGATGGATATTGATGGTGGATTCAATGTTGTGCATGCTGATGACTCTTCACCTATTAACACATTTTGGGGTAAATAAGAGTACTCTCTACTACATATGATAGTAGCAATAAGCATCATAAGAAGGCACTATGAAAGTTGTAACCAGTATGAGTAAAGCTAGCCATAACCAAGATTATTACTTGGTTTTTAAGTTTTGGGTGCCCACTTCTAAACAAGGGCCATATGTGGGTGTATGCCCGAATAGGTGGACAAAAAACTTGTGTCCCAGACACAAGTAGCAAAGTGGTAGCTACCATCGACTTTTTGCCATTTTTGTAAGTGTAAACTAAATATTGAATCGGAATAATCTTTTGTGCTATTTTTGAAAAAGGAAGTCCCCACTACCCACGTTATTTTTTAAACTAATCTTGTAACTCCCTCTTTGTGGGGTCTAGCCAACCCCCCCCCCTCTCTCTCTCTCTCTCTCTCTCAGGCTAGATTGTGTGCTCTCTCAAGCTAGACTATGTTTAGCACATAGACTTCATCTCTCTCTCTCTCTCTCTCTCTCTCTCTCTCTCTCTCTCTCTCTCTCTCTCTCTATGTCTCTATCTCTCTCCCTCTCTCTTGCAAGAGACTATGCTTTCTCACTTTTAACATGAACATTCCATCTCTTTCACTGTCTTTCTTTCTCGTTGTCTTTTTTCTTTCTTCCATCTAAACATGAACTCTCTCTATCTCTCTCCCCTCCTCTCTCTCTTTCTCTCTCTTGAAAGGGAATAGCAAGATTGAATACATAGTTTTCCCTCTTTCTCCAAGGATGGATTGTGGCATGATGTTTATAGAAGTGGACGAGCATCGTAAATGTGGTTCAATTGAGTGTAGGTTGTCATGTAAACGAGATGCTATTGAGGAATATGAAACAATGCGTAAGCATGAGTATTGCCCAAAATTCAAGAAGACTCTAGCACAAATTGAAGATGGTAATTGCAATGGTATCACTATGGAGAAGTGTCATAAAATTTCCACTACCATTGTGCAATATTTCAATTATCACACACATGTTCTGGAAGATGAGGTAAGGGCAAAGATATTAAGTAATGTAGTTCAACACATATCCTTGAGAGACCTATACTATGTTTATACATAAGGAAATTAAAATGCCCAAAGTTATTTACTATTAGGGATATAAAATACACTCGCATTGTGAGCCATCCTAGAACCATTGATGAGCTATTCCTCAAATGCACTAGCATCATGATAGTAATGAATTTTGAAACAGCTAGCCCAAAAGCAAACATTACACATGCATCAAAGATGCTTAACACACACAATAAAAACTTCTATTCTACTAATTATTATGATGCAACATATGAAGGACACCACGATACACTAAATGATGTTCTGTGTGTTGGGGATAACTTTGCTATTACATCTCATAGTGGAAACAAGGAGAATGTATACTTCTATATCTTAAAGTGCATGCAAGAAAAATAACTCACTACTATACTACTTAATGATACATGGGGGAGTGTCATTGCTCAAGGTTCTTATGTAGTAAAGGGATTTTGGTATGGACAGATGACGGGTGACTATTAATATAAAGTGCTTAATGAGAAGCCACAAGTGATACTCTACTCACACCACCTTATCAAAGCCATTAACCTTTCAATGGAGTGAATCCAGGGATGTAGGAAAGTCTATAAACTTTCCCCTAAAGTGTATGAAGTTGTGTACAATAGTATGTCCATTGATATGTAATTCCTTCTTGCATAAAAGTTGTTGTAATAATTACAAGTGTATGCTAACATTTACTTACCAATTTCAAGATGCATGTTCGTTGTATCAATAAGTACCCACAACACCTATAGCTATTAGGACAATGTCAAAGAGATCTACTACACCTGCAAATACCAAAGGTAACTACTCATTTGTAGCACAATAGAAGTGGAGAAGGTTATTGCATGCTAATCGTAGTAACCATCTAAATAACGAAGCTAGTTATCACCCCTGTATCAATGGAGAAGGTTACCATCTAGAACTATCACCACTGTAGCAGTGGAGATGTGTTTTGAAACTTTGATATAAATTAATAATGTTTATATATATATATATATATATATAATGAAGTGGGTGGAGAGTTGGCACACTTCTCTTTAAAATTTTAGAAACCGAGGAACATTCCCTTTCTTGGAAGACTATGATCTGTTTTTGGAACTTTGATTCAAGCACTTCAGTACTAAAAGGACAAATGCTTAAACATCAATAGAAAAGTGTCTAGATGGGCTGTATAGGATCTTTCCTCCAAGAAATTATGTAAGCTTTCTCACTCAAATAATAGCATAAAAACTACACAATCAAAATTATCACTTCACCAAAGCTTAGCATAAAGAAGAAAAATACTCAACATCACCAAGAACAAAACATTGGGTGCAATCTCCCCCCCCCCCCAACCTGTGTGGATCCCCTCCCACACATGGTACTTAAATCATATTCATATTTTTAGCAGCCCAAAGAGCCATAAATAGCATATATTCCATTTTTTCTTTTGCTTTATAATAAATAACTTTGTCTAAAATTCTAAGGTTTACACATGATAAAACCATGGTCCAACAACATATACAAATGGACGAATGCTTATAAATTCACTTCACTTATACTCAGACACACATTAAACTATCATACACACACATGCACATAAACTCTAGACACATAATAGGTTACAAAATAATCAATATCATAAATAATACATGATCTTCATCTTTATACCACCACTCAATCCACCATCCATAAATACGACACCTCAATCGATACCCTCATATAGTGCGACACCTTGATCGGTGCCCTCATACATCTCACCACCTATACTCATAAGCATAATCCACGTTAGTTAAACAATCAATTGAAGTCATATCAATTAATCCCAACGTTCGCGTTGTCTTTGTAATAAGATCCTCCACACTGCACTTCTCCATGAGCTTTGCAAACAAAGGAAGCTAGTAAGACTTAATCAAGACATTTGCAACCTTCACAATGCTTTGTGGTTTTCTTTGCTTGAAGTTTGAATAGCACTACGAGTCATGTTAAAAAAGGAAGACATGCATAGAATATGCAACCCGAGTGTAATTTATAGTAATGCATGAGGTTATGTGCAGAATTGCGTAACTCGAGTGTAATTTATAGTAATGTATGAGGTTATGTATAGAATTATGCAACCTAAGTGTAAATTACAGTAATGCATGAGGGTATGTGTAAAATATAGTATCAAAAAATATGTGCATCATAATAAACTGAAGCTCAATTAGTAAGATCAAAATGGATCTTATTGAAGCTCAATCAATAAGATCAAATGGATCTTATCGAAGCTCCATTGGTAAGCTAAAAAAGGATCCTATCATGCAACATACTACATTGGCAAATAGTTTATAGATATAATAATCAACTAATTGTGCTCGTCTTGACTTTTTTTTCCCATGGCTTCAATAATGCTAATTAGAGCTCACTCACTTTTTGTAGACACATTAATTAAAGCTCACTCATGTTGTGTAGACACTAATCGAAGCTCACTCACTCTCTTATGTGCAGTTTGGCATGTGGTGCACATAGTGATGCTAATTAAAGCTCACTTTTTTCTCTAGATTTGATTGTGAAATTATTAGCCTTTTTTAAAAATGATATATGGATGGATCACACAACAATACTTGAAATTTCACTTCTTATGGTGCCTACATAACACCCTAATTAGTATGGGGCCTTCACAAATGTGGGGAGCATCAGTAACCATGGTATGGGGCTGTCACTAATTAAAGCTCACTTACGTTATGTAGACACTAATTGAAGCTCACTCACATTGTGTAGACACTAATTGAAGCTCTCACTATCTTGTGTGCAGTTTGGTCCATGGTGCACATAGTGATGTTAATTAAAGCTCACTTTTTTAAATCTAGATTTGATTGTGAATTTATTAGCTTTTTTTAAATGATACATGAATGAATCACATAGCAACATTTAAAATTTTACTTTTATGGTGCTTGCATAAACACCCTAAGCAGTATGGGGCCTTTGCAACAATCATGGCCATCCTAGACTAGCATCCCTTATATGTGAAATGACCTAAAAGGCTTAATGGATGTCCCTTTATTTTGTGAGATGGTGAATGTGTATTAGCGATAGAGGGCATTGACTTTCAAACCTAGGGGATGTGTAAGTCGATGATGTGGAAAATGGAACCCACCACCACCAAAACCCACCCATTCTTTGCATGTGGCAGGCAGTCCAAGCTAAAAATTAGAGGATGAATACAACTCTTTGTGGCATGTATAAGGCCTCCATCTATTAGTTTTAAAGAAGTCATATGTACTTAAAAAAAACAATCTTATATTCTTCCATGACAAGGTCCTCAAATATAGATAAAAAAACCAAGCAAGAGCTTATATGTACATTTGAAATCATGCTCCATTGTCCTCACCTTAACTTTGATGAAAGGTTAAATCCCTTCCTTTGTATAGCTCTTTTGAAATACTAACAATATACTATTATAGATATTTCTAATGTTATTGAAAAATAGCAAGATACTACTATAGATATTTTTGATGTTATTAAAACATAGAGAATGTTATTTTTGATGTTATTAAAACATAGAGAATGTTAGATGACCCTCCAATAGGATCCATCATCAATCAGCACTCAATTAGGATTCAAATATGATCCAACCTCAATCAACCCTTAATTAGGATTCAAAAATAACATGTCAAAACTCTAACTATTAAAAAGATGCATGACATAATAAGGGGTTTCTAATTGTGTGTGTGTGTGTGTGGTCTAACCTACAAAATGTCTTTATCACTTAGCCAAGTGAATGACACATGGACTAGCTAAACGGGAAAGTACGCGGGACCTTGGGAAGCATGCCAATAGAAAAGTATAGACGCGTGAGAACACCAGATTGGGTCCCAACTACCCCCCAAGCGTGTGCTAAAAGCATCCCCGCTTGAGTATTTTTTTAGATTTTTATTCCATAAAAAACATGGTACATGGCTATTTTAGCCCAAGCTTGCTCTACAAGCTTCATTTTTACAAAAAATAGGATGCATGGCTATTTTAGCCCAAGCTTTCTCTACAAGATTTCCTTTTTACAAAAATTGGATAGTAAAATATTTCAAAAATCTCACTCCTATGACGATCCTCCCGGTTTAGGAGGAGACAATCGTCCTCGGTTGTAAACTATCAGCACACATCAATCATTCACATTGGATTCACTCTCAATGTCTTTACATAATTAATTGGATTCATTCACAATAATTAATTGGATTCACTCCCAATATCCTCACATGCGTCGCATGTGTCTTAGAGTTAATCAGATTCACTCACAATCACACTCACAGAACCTTTACATGTGTCACACATGTCTTAGAGTTGATCGGATTCACTCATAATCAAACCCCTACATTGGATTTACTCACAATATTTTCATATGCATCACACGTATTCACAGACTATACCACATGTCTCACACGTGTCATAGCTAGTTGGATTCACTCACAACCAACTAGGATCACCCTTTAAAGAATCGGATTCACTCTTTATTTCTTATACCACACTAGGTCACCCTCATCGAGAATCAATTCAGAAGAGTTGATCGGATTCACTCACAATCAAACTCCTACATTAGATTCACTCACAATGTTTTCATATGCATCGCACGTATTCATAAAGTACATCACACATTTCACACGTGTCATAGAGCTCGTTGGATTCACTCACAACCAACTCTTAATTTTGTGATAAGTTATCCGTCAGATAAATATCACTAATTATGAATCCTAGACATGTAAAAGAGACATTGTATATCAAGGACTTCTATGTGTAATAAATTCTAGTGTCCCATACCACCAGAAATTATCCCACACAAATCTAGAGATAAGTATGCATTAGAATACTTCACACAGGATTAATCTCGTGTCCCATACCACAAGATTAATACATTGTGAAATTATCATAAAGTATAGTTTGAGGTGGAAGGGCCAGTTTCTCCAAGAAGTTCTACTTTTGATACATAAGAACTCTCCTTGAAATTGGCAAAAAGTCTTGTTGAATAAAATTTGTTGTAGAGATTATCAAATGAATATGTTATTGTAAGTGTCAGAGTAGGCGTCGTGGTAGTCTTGTTCTTCATCATCATCGATCATATTGAGTCCAAGTGAAATAACACAAATAACAAATACTACAGAAACCGAAAACTTGATGACATAAAATGCAAAAGTAAGAGAGTCTTACCTTGATGTATTGTTGGCTACAAAAGGAAAAGTTAAGAGAAATAGAGAATTTAAAATAATTTGTGAATAACTAAAAACGTAAATATTCGGTAAGGATGAGGACTTATCGTGTTGTGTAAGTCATGATGAAAATTGTTGGAAGCTCTATGGTAGAGATCATTGGTATAACCTGCACATCATGCTTACACCACACATAACAACATGCCTACACCACACATAACAACATGCCTACATGATGAAAATTGTTGGAAGCTCTATGGTAGAGATCATTGGTATAACCTGCACATCATGCTTACACCACACATAACAACATGCCTACACCACACATAACAACATGCCTACACTCATGCATAAACTCAAGACTATTGTTTTCATGATTGCGACATAAATTATTGCTTAAGTAATAATCACACAGCCTAGAATAATGTTAGTCCAGGTTAGGTGTATAATTTTAAAGTCTACCCTAATCACGAGTCTCTACGAAACTGAGAAAATAACTAAAAGCATGGAATCAAATGATTGGTCAAAAGAGTATAACAATAAGCATAACCATTTGACAATAATGCTCGAATTGATCTCATCATGATGCCACTAGAGTGATCCACATATCTATCAACACATCTAGAGTCAACGTTTAAACGACGAAAGTGTAGCAGCTTTTTCTCTCTCTTTTTTTTCTTCTTTTTCTTTTTCTTCTCCTCTCTCCTCTCTCCTTCTTTTTCTCTCTCCTCTTCTTCTTCTTCTCTCTCCTTCTCTCTCCTTCTCCTCCTCCTCCTCTTCTTCTTCTCTTCTCTTTCTTCTCTCTCCTTCTCCTTCTCTTCTCTTTCTTGTCTCTCCTCCTCCTCCTCCTCCTCCTCCTCATCTTCTTCTCCTTTCTCCTCCTCCTCGTTCTTCTCTTTCTTCTCCTCTCTCATCGTGGTTCATCTCACGCTACCACCACGCAACTTGCTTTTTATCCCATATGAAGTTTTTTGGTGCCTGGCGCAAGGGTATAAGAGGAAAAAAGGTGAGCCTTTTGCTTTCGTCTCTTGAGGAGACATTCACATGTTATGTGATGGCCGTGAGGCATGCCGTTGACGTTGTTGCCTTGTGCCGTAATCCATCGACATTGTGCTGTCGTGCCGTCATTTTTGTTGTCGCTAGTGATGGTGTGCACCAGGTCGTGTGTTGCCGATGTTCCCGTCGGCCGGTGCCTGGTGACGGTGGGTTGCTCTCGCGACTACTTTGTCCTTTTGCTGACTAGTGTTTGGTGATGGTGGGTTGCTCTCCCTACTACTCTGTCCCCGCCTAATTGGTGTCTCTCATTGGGAGGTGTGCCCACAGCGTTCATGCGAGGTGGTTTCTCCCCGGTCTTCATGCCTGCAATAATTGCTATGCACCTTCGCACAGAGGACCAACAGGTCTTGGGCCGTCTGAGTGCCCCAAAACACACACAACTTTTTGACAGAGTGTACTCTGGCTCTGATGCCACTGAAATGGGAAAGTACGTGCGACCTCGGGAAGCATGCCAACAAAAAAATACAGATGCGCGAGAACACCAGATTGGGTCCCAACTGCCCCCCCAAACATGTGCACAAAGCATCCTCACTTGAGTATTTTTATAGATTTGTATTTCATCAAAAATAGGCTACATGGCTATTTTAGCCCAAGCTTGCTCTACAAGCTTCCTTTTTACAAAAAATAGGATGCATGGCTATTTTAGCCCAACCTTGCTCTACAAGCTTTCCTTTTTACAAAAATTGGATAGTAAAATATTTCAAAAATCTCACTCCTGTGACACTAGCCTCGTAATCAAATTAAAAAGCTCCATTTCATTGTGTTAAGCAAGACATAAAATCAAGACAAAAATTTGTCGAGTAAACATAATTCCAAGTTCCTAACACAGTGTACTCTATCAACAAGAAAGACTTCTAACTACCAATTTCATGGAAATTTTCATGACACTTTACACAAACAATCCTACATGGAAACTTTCATCACACCCTACATGGACAATCATCTCAGGACATCGCAATGTGTCACATTGATGTCAAGTATCCATGCCATATCACCACTAAAGTTAAGAGAAAAAGGCTCTTACCTACCACACCATCCAACATACAACCAAAATTAGTGTTTTAAAATTGTTTGATGGTGCTTGGGCCAGGGGGGTCAATTCATACATATGTAACATAGCACCTTAGTGTACAGAGGGGGCCTTTTTAATTGGGGGATCTACATGTATACATGTGAGAGGAACTAAACAAACATTTGTATAATGTGATTTAAATTTACAAAGGGGGTATTAATTCAAAATCCAAACATGTATATTTATAAAAAAGGGGAGACTAATTTGTTAAAATGTTGAAAAATAAAAAATAGGGGTACTTCAAATATATGCTTGAACTCTTGTGTTGCCCCCTGAGGGAAAATGTTAACACCCTACCCCCCTTGTCACGATGTCACATCCTTATGGACTAAATGACAACAATGTTGTGCATAGTGATATACTAATAGGGCATTAAGCAATGTGAGAGTGTAAAAGTGTAAAACACAAATATCCTAAAAGCGCCATCCAAAATGTGCACCCTATTAAAAAGGGATTAAACTGCAAATTAGATCAAAGGTATTGAGTGTACTTTTATGGCGAGCAATTTTTAGCAAGCACTTTTTGGTTTTAGGCAATCAGTTTCTCTCTCTACTCTTTCTCTCTCTCTCTCTCTCTCCTCTCAATTTACTATAATTTCATAGCAACTTTATTTATCTCACACTCAAAAGATACTATAGAAAGATGAAACTTTTGTTATATTATAATAAAGAAAGATATAAGAGTTTTGCATATTATGACAACTACCTAGGAGATGCTAAACATAAGTAGCAATACAAGAAAGCATTTGAGACCTTATAATACTCAACTATCACCTTTGACTACTTTGACTACCCCAAATTCACAATGAAGGTGGCAACTTCCCCTCAAAGAGGAACCTCTTTTGCCTCTTCAATAATGCCAAAGGCTCTCCACATCCCAATGGCTATTATTGCTTTCACCTTTAGCATGTTCTTGTTTGCAAGGTCTACCACCTTCTTTGTTGTGAGCTTCTTGTAGAGCTCGTGCACTTCTAATGAGGTTGCCCATGCCTCTCAAAGGGCATCTGATCTTGTTTTTTCTCTCTTAAGTGCATGAAAGATGCAAGAGCTTTAATGAAGATGTTTGCAAACGTATTATTGTAGGGATTGGTGGATGAAGCCATGAAAATAGAGTGTATGCCCAACCTATGCCTATATAAAGAAATAAGGGGTGGGTTGGTGGGATGTATTCCTCAAATAAGAGTGGTGGTTAATGAAAAATTATATTCTATTACAGAAATATCACATAAAAATAACTTTTGAAAGCATATAAAAATATCTATTGTCTATGAGGACGACTGATGGCACACAACTTGACAACAACACAATCTCCCCCCCCCCTCTCTCTCTCTCCATATCTCTCTATTTACAAAAGCAATGGGGGAACGTGAAGATTGTTGTAAACTCAATTAACTATAATGTCATAAACAACTTTAACTACAATGTCATAGCACCAAGTTAAGTGTACAAAAGTGCAACAAAATATGGTGAAAACTCAAACAATTTTTTGGCATTACAAAAGATGGATTACATTAAAGAGAGCAATGTGCCTGACGATGGAAGTAAGGTGGCTGCATATGGGGAGCTCCACCAAATGGTGCAGGTAGGAATAGTGACCTCACTAGTTCAAGGGCAACCACGCTTGATGATGGAAGTAAGGTGGTTGTATATGGGGAGCTCTACCAAATGGTGCAGGTGGGAATAGAGACCTCGCTTGTTTGAGAACGTTATGCCCATGATGAGGCCATCATATGATGAAGCATTGGAAACATATGAGGCATTACAGGTCAAAATGGGGCCTCTAATGGAACACCGGCGGGTGGCCATGAGGAAGCACTCAACCTTGCTGGGCTCATGGTTGGGAAATGGGATGGTTGGAGGAAAGTGATGGTGATCATGTGGAGATGAGGTCCCCATGTCCCTCTGGTGCTCTCGTTGACCATAATCAATGATGTCTCCCTTGAAAAAAAGTTGCCCTAAATTATCGAGATGGTGCAAAAGAGGTCATATACAGGAACCAATGCACACCTCGTCCCACTCCATGTTGACATAATGCATATGTAGTGCCTTGCATGCTTTAGCAAGGGTCCCAATTTTAGTAAAGCAATCTAGAACAGCATCCCCTTGATCAGTGAATGTCCTAACAGATTAACCACTTGCCATACACACTTCTTTCATTTACAAGTCCATGGAACGTACGACAATACAAAAGACAATGAATATGGAACGATTACACTACTTGAAACGAATGGCAATGAAATGAATAGCATATACAATGCTAGTGTAACCTTGCAAAAGCCTCACTAAGCTTAGCAGTGTATTGAATGGGATTCCCATCTACATCCAACATGTATGGGTGGTTCCCTCTCAAAGTTTAGGTTCTATGAAGACATTGTCATCCAGCTCGAAACTTGGGTGATTAGTAGATACCTCGATGCCCCGTCTATCATACTTTGGGTGACTCGACATGGTGTGATAGGGATGCATAAAGATGGTGATGACCAAAATAGAGACCTATGTGCACACACATGTAACTAATTAGGGAATGGTGATGACCAAAATAGAGACCTATGTGCACACACATGTAACTAGTTAGGGAATTCATGGTGGTCCACTTCAAATAAAAAATAACTACAATCAACTCTTTCACTCACCTCTTCTCTTTCATCTTTTGACATGGGATACATGTATTGTGGGAGATGCATGAACAAAGTGCTACACAAGGTTAAATTAAAACTTTCTACCTCTCGCACTACAATCCCCAAGTGCTCTATACGTAAAGTACACACCATAGTGCCATTGGAATGTAAAAACTCTGCCTGCAAAAGTACAAAGGTAGACCCCGCAAGCACCTCCCTAAACATATTCCATTGGGGAACTATATGCTCTGGCTTGGAGAGAGTAAGATTTGTAGGAAAATCTGCTCACATCAAGCGTAGGCCTTCAAGGTTTTCATAGGCATCTATAGTTCTCCCATCCTCGTTAATGATACCATGAATTGTTGCAACATATAAGCTTTTTGCACTATTTAACCTTGACAAATGGGAGTTGTAATTGGCATGGGGGAGAGATCACACCTGCATTTTCTCTTTCCCAATAGCACGAGAGAAGGTGATCAATGTTGGAGTTCAGTCCCAAGTAGAGAGGGTCCATCACTTCTGAATTGAAGTTTACATTTCGACAAGGAGAAGCACAAAAAGTCATTCCCAATGTTCAATCAATGAACTTGTGCTAAAACAAAAAGATGTTGAGTACACTTTACTGAATCCCAATAGGTATATGTCATCTTCCTTTGGACTCTCAGTCCCTTGCTCTTTACTCTCACCTTCTGTAATCATCTCTTCATCATCCCTTGCATGGGACTCTCGCCGATCCACAACACTCTCATCATGGACATCATATTTGTGCTCCTTAGCATCATCAGGGGGGCACTTTCCTCCTGGGAATATAGGGTAACATGGAATGTAAATTCCACATCTCCACCAATTGTTTGAGTAGCATAGCTAAAGTAACCTGGAACTTCAATGATTTGTCCATTGGCTCCTCTTGCAAGACCGTTGTCTGTAGGGATAAGTTTAGGTTGTCCCAATGACACCCAAGTGTCTATTGTCAAGATGTTATGACTAGCTTGAGGGCTAATCAACGCGCATTTGCGCTTAACATCATTGCTTGTAGGGAAATCTAACCATACTATGATAGAATCTTCAAAAGGAACCATGGATGTTTCAGCTTCAGATCCTGTTTTTGTTTCATATTCCCATTCACTTTCATCCTCTTTTTGGCTCTCAACTTTTTCAAGAGTACCCAATGTGTACAATGGCACACTTGGTCCTCTGACAATTCTAACTGAGTTCTATTTGGAAACTTGTGAATCCTTACAGTCATGTTCTATGGAGTTCTTTATGTCTCGGTATAACTCATGTTGAGCTCTCAAAGGTGCAAGTGTTGATGTTATGTTGGATTCACCATGAGAGAAGAGCATTCCTTCAAATGAAGTTTTGAGAGATTGCTTTAATTTTGTAAGGGAATTATCGAATTTCTCACACGCTTTCTCAACCGCATAATTCATGCAATCTATCTCGAAGAACAACTCTTCTGTAGAGAGTATGTCTTCCTTGTGAAAGGGGAAGCATTACTCCTCTGGGTTTTGTATTTTGGTTGATTTTTTAGGTTTGGCATTATTAGGCTTAATCACAACCGGTGATCCTGTAAGACACTCAACCAAGCTAAGCATGCTCTCCTGAGCTCACTTTTTGCGTTTCGCATATGTCATATGATCATGATTTCCTATTTGGGACGGTTGGGTGGGTTCTAGTTTCTTGATTGGTCTATGAGGTGCACTAAGTGAAGAGTCAGAACTTATTTCATCCTCTAAGTGATGTACTAGAACTTGTTTCATCTTTTGACTTTCTTTGGATTGTCAGGTTTTCTTTCTGTTTGCCCATCGATGAGATCAAATTTTCTTTTGGGCTTTTGTATCTTGTGTCACACATATGGGTTTTGTGGTTTGAGAGGTGGCCTTTGAGGTTGATGCGTCTATATCATGTGTAGCTTTTGGCTCTTCCCTTTTTGGTTCATGTCCTCCATAGGTTCCTTTTCCCTGTCCTTTAATTCAACCTTTGTTTTTAATAGTTTGTTGTCCCTTGTTTTTCTTGGGTTTAGAAGGTTTTGTTTTCTCTTTTGGGTTTTGCTTTACTGCATGTTCTTCTATCCATGTTGAGGCATTATCTTTTGCATTCTTTTTGATCGTTTCTCATGCCTTGGCTTGTAAGTATGTAAGCACATTCAAACCATGGACAATTTCCCGTTTTGTACACTTAAGATGTTAAGAGTTGTATTTTGTGAGACAAGTTGTATTGAAGCAACTTGTCTTGGGCAATCTTGGAACATGTGATTAATGCCACATCATCGTTCACACATGGGTTGCAAAGTGTCAGTGACTATGGGCATGGAAGTATTCCAAATTGTGTAGTTTGTCACTTTGTGAGGTCCACGACAATAGCAACATTGAAGTGTTCGATTAATTGCTTCTTGAGTAGTTTGTATCCCTTGGACTGTTTCTCTTTGGTGCATGGGAGATGGGGGTTTTGAGTCAATTGTTGATGAATTGGGACACTTTTTAGTATCATGATCAAAGGACTTACAATATATCCAGTACAGAAAAACAGGTGCCCTTTATGCACAATGGGGATTGGGATGGTCATAAGGTGATTGCACTTAACACAAGGCATTTCACTCACTTGTAGAGGTATTAAGGATGGTTAGTTTTGAAGGAGCTCATCTTCTCGTAGAGGTGTCGATTGACAGCTATTAAGCAAGGCTGCATAGAATCCGGGGAATAACAATTTCGAGATCAATCTTTCTTTTGCCATTGCTTCACTTGGTTGAGAGATGAGGGACACCTCGTAGCATGATTATCTTCCAGCATGTCATTTAAACGTACTGCTTCTTTATAACATTGATCGAATGTTTTCGGGTTGGATACAATGATCAAGTTGTGTAAGCTGTTTTTCTTTAAGCCCATCATGAAACATCTCTTCGATTGAAAATGATTTAATTTTTTCCATGACTTACATCGTGAGTCTAAGAGTTTTATTCGAAGGATAAAGAACTCTATTCAATTGAGGTTGGTACCTATAGGATTAGTAGGAATGTTAGGTAAGGGACCAAAGCCCGGTGGGATTGAAGTGACAAGGGGTGTAAAACCCGATGACACGCTTGTTATAGGCATGGCCAATGGTATTGGGAGGCGCATTTGTGGCATAGATCTCAATGGCTCGAAGATATCAGCCATTGGGTTCAGTCCTTCTGTGATCCCTGGTAATCCCTATATCGTTGCCATGTCTGATTGCCTAATTGCTCCTTAATGAGCAAGCATGTGTTTTTTTTTCTTTTTATATTTTCTCACAGACTGTTACAACCTCAAGAGGCATGGTGTTCTCTTTGTTGGGTCAAATGAGTGTCAGTTTGCCCTAATTAGCTTAAGCACTATACGCACGTGAACGACCTGAGATATTTTTTTGAAAAAAGTGCATGCTAGTAACTTTCCAGCTGGAAGAGGAGGTCCAAAAACCTATTTTTCATCACTATCTCAAGATGAAAAAAAATTTCAAAATTTTTTTCCCTGTTTCGTAGCACGTTTTTGAGGGTGTTCCAAAAGGAATTTTAAAAAATTTTGTATGAGAGAGTTGTAGTATTTTTGGAGCCCTACAGCTTTGTCTCCCTGAGTCATTCGTGATTTTGTCGTTTAGACCCTCAAAAAGTAGTCCAAATATGGTTCGACGTCGTTTTCGCGTTGTTTTTTTTAAACGATTTCTCGTGCTTTGGAATGTTTTTTTTGCCTCGATTTTCGGGTTGAATTTTGAGGCTACTAGTTGGAGGCCAAAACAATTTATTTTGACTTCAGAAGAGAGGACCAAAGTTGAAGAGCTCAATGTTAGCTTTTCGGTGAGCCCTCGAGCGCCTTCATCGGATATACGGTTTAGGAGATACGAGCCTCTAAACAGGAGTGTTTTCTAGAGTCTTAGGCGTGAGACCCTTAATCCGTGAAATGCTTAGCCATGAAACTCTTGGCTGTGAAAGGCTTGGCCGTGAAAGGTAATTCCGTGAAATGGTTTAAACTCGTGAAAGGTAATCCCATGAAATGGCTTGGAACCATGAAGGGTAATCTCGTGAAATGGCTTGGAGCCGTGACGCTTGGCCGTGAAACTCTTGGCCGTTTGAAAGGCTTGGCTGTGAAAGGTTTGGCCGCCGTGAAAGGCTTGGCCGTGAAACTCTTGCCCATGAAAGGTAATCCCGTGAAGGGTAATCCCGTGAAATGGCTTGAAACCGTGAAAGGTAATCCCGTGAAATGGCTTGGAACCGTGAAGGGTAATCTAGTGAAATGACTTGGAACCGTGAAAGGTAATCCCGTGAAATGGCTTGGAACTGTAAAAGGTAATCTTGTGAAGGGTAATCCCATGAAATAGCTTGGAATTGTGAAGGGTAATCCTGTGAAATGGCTTGGAATCGTGAAGGGTAATCCTGTGAAATGGCTTGGAACCGTGAAAGGTAATCCCGTGAAGGGTAATCTTGTGAAATGGCTTGGAACTGTGAAGGGTAATCCTGTGAAATGGTTTGAAACCGTGAAAGGTAATCCTATGAAATGGCTTAGAACCGTGAAGGGTAATCCCATGAAATGGCTTGGAATCGTGAAACGCTTGGCCGTGAAACTCTTGGTCGTGAAAGGCTTGTCTCACACGTTTTTTTTTATTTTTTTATTTATTTTTATTTTTAAATTTTTTTGAGAGTCATGGAAAATATGAATTTCCTTGTTTAGGGGGGATATTTTTTGAATTTAAATTTAAGGAGATCTTGGAATTTTTCCAAAAAAGTAAGTGGGAATAAAAAAAGTCAACCTTTTTATGACACCCCTTACACCCTTTCATAAATGACCCCCAAAATGGACAATTTGATAACTCATGAGTATCTACCCATTGAATGCTCATTAGCCTTAATGAGTTATGTAAAAAGGTGATTAAGAACTAATCAAAGATTAATCCTTTCATTAATCTTTCCCTCTTTTATACTAATTAAGATCTTTAATTAACCACTAATCCTTAATTAATTCACACAATTGAGCACATCATTGGATAGAGTACGAGAATGCTAAGCTAGGTGTATTAACAAATTTATAAATTAATCTAAAATAGGAGATTAATTAGACTCTTAATTTTGGTCTCTTCTTTTAAGGTAAAATTAAGCAAAAAGAGTCAAATTCCTCTAATTTGATAAAGAAATTGATGTAATTAGGTGTTTTGATGCATCTAGATGCTCTTAAAACACTCAAAAACACTAATTTCGACTACTCACACGATCAATTTAGATTCCAAATAACACATTTTCTAAATTTTTTACCTCTTGAACAAGATTAATCACCCTTAATGATAAGTCTGTTAAGAGAAATTAGTCGAATTCAAGGGTTTTTTTAATGGTTTTAATATTTTGAAAGATTAAGCTACTCCTAATGCTTGCTAACACTCCAAAGCAAACAATTCCAACAAGAAACATACAATTAAGTTAAATTAATGATTTTAGTTCTATGTTTAACACTAAAGAGAGCTAACATTCACTAAGAATTACATTTTATTGCATTGTTTAATGCAATGGATGTAACTAAGTCTAATACAAACTATATGCAAGCCCTAAGAACATGAAAAACCACAATAACAACAACAAGCCCTAAGAACATGAAAAACCACAATAACAACAACAAAAAAATAAATTAAGCTAAAAATTAAGCAAAAAACATTCTTTACAAAAATAAAAAAGAAAGCTATTCTACACCAAATCACCATCAATTCCACATCTTTTTCATGGGAAACCATTAATCAAGATAATAGGCAATGGATAATACGTAGATTAGAGGAAAAACGATGGAAAAAGCTAAGCCCCGACAACGATGCCAAAAATGTTATAGCTCACCCTAATCCCTCATGAAACACATCCAACAAGAGATTACGTGGTGAACCGCAACTGTCATGAGGATCTTTCCAATGGCCGAGTTTGTAAACCTTGAGGTCTCCAAGCTCTACAACTCCTTGAGAAGCTATTCCACCACGCCTCCGTGAGCGTCAACTCACACCGTCGCATTGCACTACGGGTACCCGTCCCTCCTCTCACCTCACTTCACTCACACACACTCACTAGTATGCATTAGGGAGAGAGATTAGAAGAGCAATACTCAATCACACAATGGGAGAGTATGTTATATTATGAGAGATATTCACTTATATACATGGCCATAAGTGTTTACACTCACTTAGACTGTGGCCGACCGGGCACTTTAGGCTCATAAGAGGCCTAATGCTATTACAATCACTTAGACTGTGGCCGACCGGGCACTTTAGGCTCATAAGAGGCCTAATGCTATTACAATGACTACTCTCATAATATATCCATAAAGTACATCACTTAGGACTTCATCCTAACTTGCTACCACACGCTCTTGAAGCGGGAATCGCCATAAATACTCTGTTACACCATTACGGGCACTCATCCAAGTTGTAGCGTTGGACACTATTGCTTCATATCTTGAATGTATGACCCTTTGGTGTATCTATCTCGTGACTCCTTGATGTAAGATAATGGTGGTAGATCTTGTTAACCCTAGGAATGGGTTAACACCCGTATAAAGCCTTCTTCAACTTGCAAACCTTATTTTCTGATCCGGGTAGCTCAAACCCTGGCGGGGCTGAGCGATATACACCTCCTTTTTGAGATGTCCATTCAAAAAATCTCATTTTACATCCATTTGAAAAATTGGCCACTTCTTATTAGTAGCCAAGGCAAGTACTGTGTGAATAGTGGTCATTCGAGTTGTTGGGGCAAAGGTTTCAATAAAAATCAAAACCTTCAACCTGTAAAAAACCTTGTGCAACTAGCCTAGCTTCGTATTTCTCCAATGAACCACTAGATTGGCCGATCAATGTGTTATGATGCTGCCATACTTTGATTTCATCAATGTGTTATGATGCTGCCATACTCTGATTTCATCGTAGTCTTCTACTTTGGATGTGCCAAAGCTTCTTCTACATTTGTGGGCTCCTTCACTAAATCCATTATCTCAGCCATCAAGGCTATACTGGGGGCAATGTGTTCAGAAGACCTTCTCTGCTCCTCTATTCTCTTTGATCTGCATAAGTCATATGTTAAAGTTTCTCTGCAACATTCGGGTGGGGGGTTGCGATCATAAAAGAGCTGCCTTGCCCACATAGGAAATGGTTGTCCTTTAGGTGCAAGGAGTCTTCATCATTCAAAAACTCCTCCTCCTTCAGTTTTTCAATACTTGGGTTGGGCACATGGTGAATTATTTCTCCGTTTGATGATAAAGTGGATGGATCCTGGTCCTCAACTAAATGTGGATGCTCCACAAACACCACAAAAAATTATCTATTTTTCCCACTCTATCTTGCCCTTAGATGCAAATCCTTGGTTGAATGATGTTGAGGAAACGTGTTCTAGTTTAGGATTACATTGTGTGATCATTTGTGTGATTGGTGTGATTAGTAGATTTTGTGACTAGAATAGGTTTTTGCTTCTAATCTTAATCTCTTTTTGTGTTTTATAGTGCTTAATCTATTCAATTCTTCATCTCATGGGAGTGATGAAATAAAGAGCAATCTCTCCTGGCTGTGTAATTGAGGTAATTTTTCTCTCCACTTCATAGATTTCATCATGGCTATAAGCATGAGTCTTGGACATTTAGCATTTTTTACATTTTTTGCCTAGATTAGTTTAATCAAGGCATTAATCTTAGTAAGTGTCATTTTTTTAATTAAATCATCACATTGGAATGTTGATAAGAAACCTTATCATGTCAAAAAATCCTAAAAACATTAAGAAATACCCAAAAAATTAAAAATTTACAAAAATCTATGTATTATGTTCTTTGGAATCTTTGGATTGTCAACAACCAAGATCCAAATCATCCTGATCCAGAACATCGATGCTACATCTAGATTGCTGGGCAGAGCTTGAAAATAATTAATTAGCGATTGTCTATATAGTAAATGACCTTCATGCCACACCCTTGAGCTTATATTATGGGGGTTGTCAAAGTACTTATCAAATATTCTCTTGTAAAAGGGAATAAAGTTGAGTAATGACCCCTGCAGTATGATGCCAACTATCATTTTTAATGTACTTTTTGGATTACCAATCTCAAATTCATATCAATGATTCAATTTGCATTCCATTACGATTGTTTCTCATGTCTGCTTCAAGAGTCTCGATCGTCTATTCGCTAATATTCAAATCGTTAACAGTTAGATCATCTCTTCATGATCATCAATCTAATATTCAGATCACTTGCGACATCCAAAATTTTGATGGGGTCTATTTCAATCATCAAAATTTTAGATTGTGTCAATTGCCATATCAGATCATTGTTATCCAGATTGCCACATTAAGATTATCGACCCAATCAGATCAGACCTATTTCGATCATCCAATTTTTTGATCAAGTCTATTTCGATCATCAAAATTTAGATTGTGTTTATTCCCATGTTTGATCATTGTTATCCAAATTGCCACATTGAGATTGTCGACCCAACCTTGGGATCATTGAAATATCAAGATCGTGCACTCACTCAGATTGTTTGGCTCTCAAATCATCCCTTTGTCACCCGAGTCATTGATCTGACTAGATTCCACAGAGTGGAAAAATAGGAAAAACAAAAAGAACTCATAATTGCATTGTGCAAATACATTTTTGGATGATTTTTTCTTCCTTTCTAAGTTATTGTTTTCTTGTGTATAATTTAAAAAAATACAAAAACATTACAAAAAAGACCTTTAAAAAACCATAAAATCAGTATAAAAAGAACTTATGCATGCAATTCTAGCACTGGATCAAGTGCTTATGTATTTGCACAGTGAGGCCAAATCATTGCCTAGTCCTATTCAAATACAAACTTTGAATACAAGACTTCATCCCATAAACCTAGATTAGGGAGTGGTACTAGGCCATGAATAGACTCAGAAGTAGACCAAGAGTCCTACAACACAGAAGAGAATATATTAGCACTCTGGGGTGGGAGTGGAGCCACGAGAGCATCATGTATTCATGGGTAAAAGGTCTAAGAGAGAACTCAAGAAGCTCATCCTATTGGAGAGAGAGATGAGCCTCCCCAGTGAGAATATTGGCAAACCAATTTACACTCTCTTCAAATGAAACCCATGTGCTATAGTGTGGTTATCATGAAATTACAAATGTTCCCATCTACATTGAACATAATGGAGTGTGCTCTTGGAGAAATGGCCACTTCCAACAATTCTAGGACATAAACCACTGATCTTATATAACCCTACGTGAGACTCCTTTAGCATTTGATTATTTGATATGTCGATATGGGCATAAGGACTGCATATAGTAATCGACAATGCGAGAGCTCACATATAGCCAACAAATACTTAGCCTTATAATGCATAGATTCCTTTTAAGGAGGATTAGAGCCAATCAAGGTGACATAGGCCAAGACAAGGATGCTGAAGGCAACCACTTCAGTATCACCAACGCATAGAGGGATGCATCAAGAAGCTACAAGTTCCTAGATGCACCACTAATCAATAGGTGTAATCATCTTACAAAGCGAGATTAAATAACATATGTGGATGAGGATGGTAACACATACGTCCCAACATATACATCCCGAGAATGGCCAAGGAAGTGAGAAGGATGGAAAGATCTTAGCACGGGGGAGTTTTCCAAAAACACAGGACTTCAAGGCCTTGTGAAGTGAGAAACTCTCCTATGAGGAAATCACTTCAAGACCAAGAAGTTAAGGGGAGAATTTGAGTTTTACTCCACAAGGGGTACCTACAAGCCTAAAGCTAAGGTGAAACTTCCCTCCGCATCAGACCCAATTCCGAGAGGAGCATTCAACTTCCACAAGGATATGAATTGTTAGGCAAGAGCCTTTCAAGAACCAAGCCGGTAACCATGATTGATCCAATAGCACTACACTTAGGATGGGGAACTGTGATGAGAGTTGAGAGCTAAAATAATAGGGCTCAAGCATACAAATGGGTTAGTAAGCACTAGTATATGGATACCCAATAACATATTCAGCCTTTGTATCCCCGTAACAACCAGAAAAAGCATCTTTTGTGGTGCTAACCTATGGATTCATGGGACCATCCTATGCACAGATACCTCCTAGAATGGAACCCAGACATACCACCATGATGGCTCAAGGGCTAGCTATCTCAGTCATGTCGTCTAAGCTCAAAAACCTCCAAGAATCTTCAAAGGTTGGCTGGATTGATTTAAGAAGCCTACATGATAAAATCTCACCTAATAGTGGTGGATGACCCAAGGAGCAAGATGGTGTTTGCCTCACATTGTTAGGAGTAGCGGACCATTGGAGCCCAAGGATGACAGTGGATGTTGGTGGAGCCCAAGTCTCTAGAGTCATCGTAGATGGTAGGTCAGGAGTTATCATGCCAAAGATGACCAAGAAAGTGTTGTGGCTTTTGCATCACCGACCCAGACCCCTTTTTTTCCAACATAGTGGTTGTTCATGTCAAGAACCTTCTTCCTATAGTGCTATTGGTTAGACCACTTGTTGTGGATCATGGAAGTCCCTATAGGTGTTCCTAAATTGCCATCAGCTAATTTAATGACAATCTTAGAAGATTTCAACATAGTGGTTGTTCATGTCAAGAACCTTCTTCCTATAGTGCTATTGGTTAGACCACTTGTTGTGGATCATGGAAATCCCTATAGGTGTTCCTAAATTGCCATCAGCTAATTTAATGACAATCTTAGAAGGTTTCAAGGGCTTACTTCCCCATATTCTTCACCACATGTTTTTGGTGGCTATGCTCACTCCCACTCCCCCATCTAGGATTATAGTCGTGGTCAGCAGTAGCAGGCCCTCTAGCTTGATTGGAATCATGGCGTTCATATCACCGCCCCCTTTGAAGTACTTACCCATACACTGATAGGTATATCTTTATATATATTTAGCGGGTCTTCCTTGATTTCATGGTCAAGCTCACTTGAGTCTTCTAAGGGCTTGTGCCGATGGACTTCATCCTAGGCTTTCGGTTCCCTTTTAAATACTCAGCCATTGAGATAGTTATAAGGGAAAAATTATTGCTCTCAAAGCTCCCATTTCTTCCTTAAGTTCTAGCCTTATGAGCCAAGGTGAGAATGCATATTGGCTATGGTCATAGACTCATCCTCTGAGCCAAGGTGAGAAGGCATGGTTCTTAAAGATCTTAAAGAATTTGTTTTAGATTGTCATGCTACCCATGCCCACTCCAACTCAGCTCTCTCCATGTTTTCTATCATATATTCTCTGAGAGCAAGCTACTACCTCTCGTGAATCTCTCATTCCCTTAGGGCATGGTTGTGTAATGCTTTTAGGTTTCCTATGTCTTCTAGCTCTATAGGATTTATCCTTGGTTCTAAGCTCATTCAATGCTTCCTTCTCTTCCCAATGTTGTCATGGGAGGTCCCAATGTTGTAGGATTTCTCCTTGGTTCCAAGCTCATTCAATGCTTCCTTGTCTTCATGTGTATTTTGGCTCTAAAGGCTCATTTGCAGGATTTCTCCTCGGTTCTAAGCTCATTTAATGCTTCCTCATCTTCCCAATGCTATCCTGGGAGGTCCCTTGTTGCTGATTTTTTTGTGATTCTTGGTTTGAGACACTTACCCTTGTGAGATGTTTTTATGATTGGCTCTAGGGACCTCGGTGTAAGGATATTTTGTGGAAACATCACGATGGGTCTTGCTGATCCCTTTGCATTACTGAATCCCATGATTCACTTAACATCAAGATCTCCTCTCTCAAATTAGGTTATTCCTATAGCTTTTTGGGAAGGGGTTCCTCATGCTTGGGTTTTGATTTATATCTTCCTTCCACTACCGTTCTTCTTTTAAGATAATTTGAGTAGAGGAATCCGGAATGCCCTCAATCTTAAAGTAACTTGGTAGGAGGTCCGTGGGGTCCTTCTCCTTTGTTTCCTTTGCTACCTTAAAACCTTGGGAAGTTCTTAGCTTGAATATTTCAGATGTAGGCTCATTTGGTATTGCCTATGCCTCCCCTTTATTATGGCCCCTACACTTTCTTTTTCCTCTCTTGCTTCCTAATCTTGTAATTACTTAGCTTGGGCCTATAAGAGAATACAACATACAATGTATACAAGAGAACACTCACAAGTAGGATCTTTCATAGCTCAAATTTCACAATAATAGAGATAGATAAGAATATTGTATTATTGTGAAGTGATTCCATGTGCTCCTGTGAAGGGAGCTTTGATGGCTCATCTGGAACTAATAAGAAGGAGGTTGTATGCTAGTAGAGGCTTGGGACTAAACTACAAGAGATGACTGATGTGAATTATGTAGAGAAGGGACTAGCCATGTATCTATGTAGGCTTGTATACATGGGGAGTCCCTGACATGATTGTGTCGATGCATGTTCATAGTCGGTGCCACCATCCACGGTGTAGAATCAACCCAAAAAAAAAAACTAGAATCTATGTAGCTACATAACAATTTCCTCAATAGAATTTGCGTAGTTGCATAGCAATTTTCTCACCTCCCACAACCATCCAGACTTATCTTGGGCCCTGTTCCAGCCCTACAATGTTAGGACATGGTGTCTAAGAGAGTAAAGTCCGCCTACCCTATATGTGGACTATTATGGGATAACGGTCCAATGTAGCATGTAGCCTATATGACAGCATGCCAAATCTAATCCAAGCTTCCTCTAAACCATTTGGCTTCATAGGCCACCTTCCCATGTGAATATGAGGATATTGAGCACCCACATTGCTCAATCGTGGTTACTCCTCATAATGGGGGCCGTACAAACATGAGCTAGCTAGTGCCTAGATAATATAATATGAGGGCCCTTGTCACATGATGTTTAATGGTATTTCTTTTTTGTCATCAAAAGATGAAGTCGAACATGATGCTCTACACTAACTATTCTCAACCCTGCTGCTCTGCTGGTGTGGTGGCGATGTAGTCATTAGAGGGATTTTGAGTTGGCTTGAGAGGGTAGTCATCATAGAGATCAAGTGATCAACGCCACACTTCATACACCATTTATCTAGAGGTGGTGGGCTAGGAGTAGTTGTACTTCTAGGTTTACTCTCGTTGGTGTGGGCACACCACTTTGTGAGAGGGCCTTGGTATCTAATGCTGAATAGCAGAGCTCTCCTTGATGTGTTGATATCCCTTGGTCTATAAGCTCCCAATTATTTTTAGGGTGGTCCAACGGATGCATGTCAAGCATCAAATGTCCAAGTTGGGATATATGATGGTGGACCACCCTTTGGTGGGCTTCCACACTGAGTCTGGGTATTTGACATAAAATTTTGGCATGTTAGGAGGTTCGTCAATGATCGGCTCGGTCTCTACCATCCTCATAGGGTAGTTCCTACCAGGGGACGATTGAGGAGGTAACACTAGAGGTGGCATCTCCACCTCTAGTGTCACTCAAGGTAACACTACTAAAGGTGGGATCTCCATGTCCCTATAAGTATTCCTAGCCACAATTTGGTTCCTTCTTGTGTAAGTTGTGTCTACATATTAGGGAAAATTTGGACTCACTTTTGGGCCTTTTAAGCTCTTTGAGATTCTAGGGAATATTCCATAAGGACCAATGAGGGTGAGGCTTCTGTTTTACGGAACTTTTGAGGTTACTTTTTGGTGGGGAGGCCATAACTTGAGCATAAAAACTCCAAATTTGTCGGAGGTTGGTGCGTTAGAATCCTCTCATCAAGATCTTTCCAATGATATGTTACATGATATAGTTTTGAGGTACTATGGATACAGTTATCCACGACCCCCCTTTTCATAATAGAATGGAGTGCATATGTGCGCTAAGGAGAAAAAACCTTTTGAAGAGGAAATAGTACCCTAGCCTATTATTAGCCTACACCCACCCATCACTACCATATAAATGGTTACATTTATGTGGCTACATGACAAGTTTTAATTACTTCAATTAGATGAGCATTATGTAAATTTTAAATCTTGGAATAGACCTTGAATAAAGGATTAATATAATCCTTTAAGAGAGGAATAGTGTTTAATTTTTCCTTAAAAACACAATATTAGTGGACCCTTAGTAGTTACGTTAGGTTTAATTATTTAAATTGACCTTAGGTTGAAAACCTAGTATAAGGGTAAAGCTCCATAATTAGAGAAATCGATGCTATAGATTTTATGATGTTGAACCTTGGGTAGGATGGAATAAAAATATTACTTTTAGAAATTAATTAAGGTTTAATTCATTAAGAATATGTGCATAAGTGTGTATATCTTGTGGGTGCACACAAATGTACACATGGTATACATAAATGTGTACAAATGATCCCCTTTCAAAGGAAACTTGGGTAAAAGGATATTAATCAAGTGAGAATTTGGATCTTTGTAAGAATTAATTTTTGGGGTAACGCTAGGTCTAGAAGAGAAAATTAAGGTTAAGATTTTAGAGAGAGAAAATGGTTTTAGGTGAATAAAGAAGGCCTTAGATCAATTAAAGCTATTTATTTGAATGCTTAGAGTTCTTTTTGAACAATAAAGTAAAGAATTCTAGAAAGAGAATAATCCCTTAAGTAGAATTCTAGAGAGAGAAGGAGAGATTAGATGACTAGATCCTTGTGTAAGTAGGATTAAACATAGGAATAAATTATTTGAATGCTTAGAGTTCTTATTGAACAATAAAGTAAAGAATTCTAGAAAGAGAATAATCCCTCAAGTAGGATTCTAGAGAGAGAAGGAGAGATTAGATGAGAAGACCCTTGTGTAAGTAGGATTAAGCAAGCATAGGAATAAATTATTATCCTAAGAGAAAGTGAGAAGACCCTTGAGTAAGTAGGACTAAGCATAGGAATAAATTATTATCTCAAGATAATTTAGTTGGCCTAAAAAGTGATTAGATTGAATCCAGATCTCTCAAGATAAAGAAGATTTCCAGAGAGAGAAATCCTTAGACAACCCTCAAAAAGTTGAAAAAACTCCAATCAAGGGTGTATCCTAAAAGTAAAGTGCAGGATGTCTTAAAAAAGGCTAAATTAAGAGACTTTTATTAAAAAATAAGGACCTGGACAAGTAAAATATTGTTATGGTAGAGTCAAGAAGACCGACTATTCAAAGTATGATACGGAACTCTCAAGGAGAGGTAGTCTTTAAGACCCTCAAGAATGACTAAGGAATTTTTTATATGTGATAAGGACTAATTCCTAGAGTTAGAAATGACCATCCTTGTATGTGGAAGACCTTAGACCTTAAGAATTAGAAAGATCCCCGAGAAGGGAAGATTCTTAAGAAGACCTTGCCAAGATATGTTACAGCTAGAGGCATTTGACTTGTTTGGAGTTTTGACTAAAGAGTTGTGATGTCCCTCGAGCTTGTGATGGTTTACTTTACTTCAAAGTGAGATAATGTTGTGTTTTGGTTGCAACTGCTTATTTGTTTAGAATAATGGATTCATGTGTTGCATATGTTTGTTTATGTGTTTAGCATGTGAAGGTGCCACATAGGTTTAAGGATTGCCATGTGGGTGTATCACATGAAGGCAGTGGTCATCTAAGACCTTCATCCCTCTCAGTCGAACATGGTATGATTAGTGTGAGGACATGAAGTGACTCTGAGTTGATAGATCAGGGTACTGCCTGATAACTGAGTATGTGCGTTGGTACTATACATCATAGGGCTCTTGACACTAATACCTAGGTGTCCATGCTTTTGGGATAGGTTAGAAGTGACTTGTAGGATTTATTAACATTTGTGTTGAGGTGGATGCGAGACATTCTAGGGATACTCCAATCATCATAGTGGTCCATGAGGGTTCGGGCTCATTGGTGCATATCATCTTGGTCTAAGGATTACAATCGTGGTGTACTAAGATTTAATTTGATTGAGGTGACACTGATGTGTTACTTGGATATTTTTTATATGTCAAAACTTTACTTATGTTACTTGATTTTTTTGTCAACTTTTTTTTCTTTATTAAGCCATTGTATTACTTGGGCAAACCAATATCATCTCTGCTTTCCCATGCCCTTATTGTAATATGCTACTTCTTTGCCCACCCCAAAACATATGTCACATATTTTCCATATGTCAAACCTAGATTTGCATGACTATGTGTCCTCTCTTTTTTTCCATATGCATGAGCTAACTACTGCATTGTGAAAAACCAATCTAGATTTCACATCGTGAAAAACAAAATTGTTTTTCATGCCACATGAAAATCATAAGAAAACTATAACATCACAATTGACTATATTTACCTTAGTGAATTATCACAAACCCTAACATTTACCTCGCATGCCCACAAAACACATGATTTTTCATGGTAAATGGATATGAGGAAAGAAGCAAAAACCCAACTTTCTCATCTGTAAATCCATTCCCTAAATCATGTCGAAAGCCAAAAGTAAACATTTAATTTCACCATGAGAAAATTAGCCAAGACATGCTTGTTATCTCTTAGATCTCTTCAGTGCCTCGATTTAGATTGTTTCTTCATTTAAGTGAGGGTTTAAGAAGTAGAGGTAGTTCCACCCTTCTCAATTTTTAGTGTTAGAACATGAAATAATATACACATTTGTATATGATTCTCATTGAAGAGCTTACCTTAGGGCTTGCCGAATCATGTGTAGGACTTAGCCTTTAGTCCTTTTCCTACTTCCCTTACATGTGCATATTTTTCCTCATAAATCTCCACAAGTAGCATGGACTCTTTGACAATGTCACGTCTTTGAGCATCCACATCAAATCTAATATTGTTTTGAACTTCCTCAAATTGTATTCTTCACTCGAGTCTTCTACATGAAGTGGAAAATTCATGAACTCATGAACATAGGCCTTAACATTGCCATCTTGAGTGACATCGTCCCATTTTTCCACCATCTTAGATTGGACATCGTCCCATTTTTCCACCATCTTAGATTGGAGCGAGTTCAAAACTCATGTAACCTCAGAAATAAGACGAAACATTGATGCCATTTCGACATTAATGATACCTACTAGGGGGATTGAGAGAGCAAGAACTCAAATAGTAGGTGCCCCATAGATTATGCTGAAAGGCGAACACTAACAGAATGGTGTTTGGATGCCATAGAATTTGATGATAGCTTTAGATGCATCCCAACCATAGATAGCCTATTATCAAAATCGATGTCAAAAGATGAAACCCAGCATCAAAAGTCAAGATTCCAATAAGTTTGAGGCACCCAAGAGTTCCAAAGACATAAAAAGTGTTTTGATCTGAAAGGTCTCAGAGGAGTACTCAAAGCTAGACCAAAAGAGTCAAGCCATTCTCATCTAGCTCTCAGACGAAAATTGACGTGGCATGCTATTTGTAGAAGCAACCACGCAACCCATGAATGCCCAGTCCTTAGAGCGATAGCAAACTAGTGGTGTGGATATTGCAAAAGATATGGAAATAATGAATCAACTAACTACTACCACACCCAAAGAATGATGAGGATGTTTGGAGTGCCAACATTGTCAGCACCCCATAACATTAGCCTTACCCACATCACCTCCTAGTGGTGGTGATGTGGGTAAGGCTAATGTTTGGAGTGCCAACATTGTCAGCACCCCATAACATTAGCCTTACCCACATCACCTCCTAGTGGTGGTGTAGACACAACTTACACAAGAAGGAACCAAATTGTGGTTAGGAATACTTATAGGGACATGGAGATCCCACCTTTAGTAGTGTTACCTTGAGTGACACTAGAGGTGGAGATGCCACCTCATTAGGGAAAATGTGGACTCATTTTTGGGATCTCTAAGAAATGCCAAGTCAATATAAATGTGTGTAAGTGACCTTATCATGTCACTTCATTTGTACTCATTCTCATCAATCTACTTTGAGTATTATGCTCCCATCTATCTATTCTTGGTTTCCCATCTATCTATTCTTGGTTTGCTGCATCTATGTGTGTTGCTACTTTGATCTCCACTCCAACAATTGGTATCTAATTAGATTCTCTTGGATCTCATCCCCTTGTCATCTTCTCCTTAAGCAGCTTCTCTTTGATTGTCTCAGATTGAGCTATCCTCTTAGGTGGAGGAAAAAAACCCTATAGTATGTTATTAACTACGTTAACAAAATTTTTTTGGCACGTTTTGGGTGCTGTTCGGGCTCATTTACATGTCATAAGGTTTATAGAGACATAAAGGGGAGTGCCTTTCAAGGCTCATTTGCATACCATAAGTTTTTGCTCATTTTGGGTGCCTTTCGAGGCTCATTCACATATCATAAGGTTTCTAGAGACATCTAGGGGAGTATTAGTTCAAACTATTTTTGTTCAATTTTAGGTTTTTATACACACAACAACACTAGTAGCATTTGGTGTGTAGACATGGCCATCATCTCTTCAACATCATATCTTCGAGCTCATCTTCAACAACTTCAACAGAATCATCAACATTATCATCGATGATTTTTGTATTCTAGCTTAGTATTATTTCCACACTTTACAGTCTAGTTTTTCATACATTTTGGAACTTTCTTCGTCTCAATAATCTACTAGAGCCATATCAGTTGTATTTAGTAGGCATTGATCGTACTTGTAGATAGTTGGGTATTTATATTGTGTGTTAGAGAGATTAGTTTTAGCATGCTGAAGGCAGTAATGTATTTAGGATGCTTTCCATTGAGGAAAAGCTTGACAGGACCAACTACCCGTTGTAGTCCTATATGATACACCATGTATTGGTCACCAAAAGGATTTGAAATGTTGTTATTGGCATTGAGACACACCCTATCTTGCCAACAAAATAACATAGTATAGGCATTTTGGATGGTGATATGAGTTCTGATGTAATTGTGGCATCTTCCTTCGTAGCTCGCCCTCCGCACCTCCCAAAATAGCAAAAAAAGCTAGGTGGGATGGTAGGGATGTACATGCACATGCATTAGTGAAACTTTTGGTGATGAAAAGGAGCATTATTCCTCATATCTGCTCATGTAAAACTGCAAAGCTTGCTTGGGATGATGTGTGCTTTACCAGTATGTAACAAGGCACAAGTGGCCTACTTGCATAAGCCACTAGAGCCTGAGCATATGAATGAGGGAGATTTAATGAATGAGGGAGATTTAATGGATGAGTTCCTATTTGTATGGGTCTTTGGTGTTATCTATTGTTTTCATAGCTTTACCAGATTTATACCAAGGTTTTATAGCTACACTTTGGTTCATGATAAAGGGTAACCCAATGCCCTTACTTTTGATGAGTTAGTTGTTGTTCTCTTGTAAAGAAGAGCAATCTCGGTGAAATCGAATTAGTATGCATGTGGAAAATCAAGCATTTGCTACTAATCATGAAAAGGTAAAGGTAAAGCCTTTTCTCTGGGGGGGTGTCTATAAGCTAACGGAAAGAATTTGTTAAGTCATCTGGAAATGATACCGAGAATGGGGGTGACAAGCCTAAGAATAAAATCAAATGAAACTACTATCGAAAGAGCCATGACATTATATCAATAAATATAGAAAAATGCTAGTTAGAGAAGGAGAAGATGAAAGAGTCAGGCATGGCTCTCGTTGATGCATCAACACTAAGTGATGAAAAGAAGGAGTCAAGAAACTATGTATATGATGATTAGTTCATTGTGCATTGTAATTGTGACCCTTTTGTCCATGATGTATGCATGTCAGTTGAGTGACACCATGTCTAGTACTTTGATAGTGGTGCTAGCAAGCACATTACTTATTAGCATGATTTATTTTCCTCACTTAACTTTTCTCCTCAATGAGGAATAATCACATGTGTAAACAACTCCTTGTATCCAATAAAATAAGTTGGTAAGGTTATTCTTACTGCTACAATGGTGGGACAATATTTTCCTCAAAAGTCTTGTTTGTGCTACGAATTAAAAAGAACTTGTTATTAGTCTCTCCCATTGCTAGGGTAGAACTAGTGGTAGTTAGATTTGTTGATAAACATGTGTACAATTCTCATGACTGGAGGGATGGAGACATCACTTTGGTATATTTGGTACTCTAAGCCATGGGCTTTACAAGTGGGATAGGTATGAGAGATTGTTACATAATGCTTGTTCAATTACTATCACACATCAGTTGGATATCAAGACTACCTTCTTGACTAGTGATTTGTATGAGGAGGTTTATGTATCTCGACCTCGTGGTTTTGTTGATAAGGATAGGAGTCTAAAGTATACAGGTTAAGAAAATCTTGCGCATGTGGTTACGTACTGAATCCCCACCTCTAGGTGTGGTCTATGTTGTGATATCGGGATACTCACATGAGCGAGTGTGGGTTGACACCTAGCCCATGACACCTAGCCCATCCCCTACAAGGTCTAGAGGAGCCCATGGTATGTGCTAGCTCAAATCTACACAATTTTCCCATGGTATGTGCTAGCTCAAATCTACACAATTTTCCCATCCATACTCAATTTTGGCCATGGATTGACATGAACTTCCAGAGCAAAAAGCCTTACATAGCCAACTATTCATGTGGGATCCTCAATGCTTGCCCATAGCATATGCTCAATGAAAAAATTGGCCAAGGGAGGCTGCATCATTACGCCATTGAGGATCCCATAGGCAACTCCACTATTCATTACATATCCTCAATGCTTACCCATTGCATTGCATGGGCAAGCCTTTAATTTTCTCATCAAAAGGCATTGCCTCAACAAGTGTCAATCCCTTAGCATCCACCATGCATGGGATATGCTTGACAAAAAAAGGCCAAGTGGGCTCTTCAACTAATGTTATATATTGACTAAGTAAGATTTGCCTTGTAGCTTGCTTGCTAAATGCTAGAACAAGGGTAGCCATGGATGCCGAACACATTCCATGTTTGGAAAATTTTAGCAATCCAAGATGCATTTGCAGTGCCCAATCATTCGTTTTGACTTTGCATGTTCTTCTATGGGAACTTCGCGTCCATAGTGAACATCATACTACTTATCTTTTTATGGGCTTAAGTTTTATGCTATAAGCTTGGAATGCTATGATGGATATGTATGTGTGATGTGTATGCCGTGCTACATTCCAATTCCAATTTCAATTCTATTCATAACATTTGAATTATCTCCATCATCCAAGGGAGGTGGAGGCAAGCGCGGGAAAAGGTGAAGAGGGGCAAGGAATATAGACCATGATCCTCTACCCTCAAAGAGTTGGACAAGATTAGTAGAATGGTAGAAATAGATTTCTAAGAAGAAGAGGATGTGGGTGAAGAAGTTGAAAGCCAAACTTTTGCAAGTAGTAGTCATGAGGTTGATGATGAGCTAGCACCAAAAGAAGCTAAAATGCAAATTCATCCATATGTAATGAGATCTGACATTCCTCCACCTGATGATAGTAGGAATGAGAACAAAATGTATATGGATAGGGAAGAAGATATAATGCAAAAAACCAAGCTTTTTAGTTATTTTTAATGTCCAATGATTCCACTATGTAGGCTTATTCCATATGCAAAGGCGAGGGGATTGAGAGATGACATGTTAGGTTTGAGACAACGTATGGTAAGGAGAGATATGTGCTGGAAAAGGGTGCCTGCATAGAGTCCATGTGGACATGTGATAGAGAGAGCACAATGATTAGTGAAGAGATAATGGCACACTGGTAAGGAGAGATATGTGCTGGAAAAGGGTGCCTGCATAGAGTCCATGTGGACATGTGATAGAGAGAGCACAATGATTAGTGAAGAGATAATGGCACACTGGGATCCTATTTCGCAAGACATTAACAAGGAGTTTAAGGAGGACACTCGGAGAATCCCTGAATTGCACATGCTTGTGCAAGTAGGATGTTTTCCATTTGCAAAGGGAACCACCGAATAGTGGCTTGGAAAGATGCAATAATTTGCAAAGGGAACCACCGAATAGTGGCTTGGAAAGATGCAATAAAAGAGATATTTTCAAATACAAGGTCAAGGCATCACCGTGTTTTGTGTACCATCATATATCCAACAAGAGTTAGTGCTTCTATTGAGCTTATAGCGGAGGAACTGGTGGGTATATCTTTATCTTTGTTCATTTATGTAATTTATAGACTTTATTGCCCAAAATTGAGGAGTTAACTCTTTGAATATAAAATGGCTCTCTTTTTGAATATATTTATGAGCCATTTACTTGTGTCTCTTTAAATATATAATCTATCCAAATATGGATGAGAATACATAATGTGTCCAAATATGGATGAAAAAACAAAGGAGACTATGGCAAAATTTATATTATGTGGTTTTAGAGATTTTCAAGATGTTCTTGGTGGAGTTGTGGTCCTCGAAGATTTCTTGATGTTAAGTACTATGAAGAGGTGAAGGTTGAGAAGAGGAAATACTTATTTCCTTTAGAGACTCATGGAGAGTCAAAGAAGAAAAAGGGTGTGTGAATATCTTCTTTTTAAAGAGTAGAATGGGATCTTATTTAATTCTTAGTTTATTACTACAACTAAAAGAAAACTGATACAATTTGTGTGCATGCAAAAACATATAGATACTTTGTTTACTTGAAAGATAAGGGTCATTTGCACACTATACTAGTAAGAGCAAAGTAGTGGTTACTGATTGCAAATGAGGCCACCACTATGTATCCTCCACCCATGCATGGATGCTTGAAGTGGGAGGTAGAAAATTGTCCATGATTGATAGACCTAGAGAAGGGTCACCTATTAGAGAGAGAGAAAGAGATCCATGCACAAGTTTCACAAGAGAAACCTAGGGTGGTTGTGGAGAAGGAAAATGTTTCACACGATGGAGGTAAGAAAAGCTTGCTTACGACTTATATTGTTTATCGTTTATGGATATTGCTTGCGATGACAGTTATCTCTTTCTTTATGGTGCAAAGGGCGTGGTATATTATGATTTGGTTATGGATTTCAATGATTATTCACTCATTGTATGGTCAACATAGTTGTGCCCACTTTTCTTTGTTGAGCCATGATATACATGAATTACTAAGGTGAAAGAAAAAGCCACTAGTGGACACTCATGTGTCATAACATCCAGCTCAATCACTGAAAGCATGCAACTGAATATCACCCTTTTAAGTATCCAAATACTTCCTTGGCAGCCTACCAATGCTTATTTCTGCGAGACCCCAAACTGGATGTTTGGCCTTGTATTACATAGATAAATGAGACATTTAACAGCTTATTGATAAAGTGACGCATCAAATGGTTAAAATGTATCAAAAAATATGAAATGTATGAACATAATTCACTTATTCCACTCTAATCCACATAATGGCGCTTAATGATCCCGTGTTTGGAGTGGATTCCACTGTTAATCATAATTGCTAAGCTATTCCTTAGCTCCATACAATGAAATCTAAGCCTTTTATATGCTCCAAAAACATGCAAAAGTCTAATGAAATCAAGATTTTACCCTTCCAAGATATGAAAATAGAATAACCTAAAGCAAATAGACTTCAAAACAAAATAACCTAGATACATCTAAGACTCCAAAACCATATGTTTTTTGGAGTGTGACCTCCTAAATCAACATGGAAAAATATTAGGTAATCCTAATAGCTTGGAATGGGCATATGAACGGAGCTAAGTCCTAGGCTAGTCCTTGATAATGGTGCCAAATATGTTCCAAGTTAAGTGCTTACCTTAGACTTGCTGAAGCATGTGTTGTTGGGCCTTTCTTTTAGAGCCCCAAGTGCAACTTCTTGATGTAGGTGTGCTAGTTTGTCCATTGCATCCTGACTCCATTGTCACACCAAAATACTCCTTGCCGATGGGGTGAAGGGAGAGCTCTCTTTACCTAGATGGAGAAAAATAGAGATGGTCCTATGCGATGTTTCTCTCTCATAAAAGATAGAGAATTAAGAAGATGATGGAAACAAGGAAAGTTGCAAGAAAACCTTTTTAAGTAAGCATGCATGAATTCAACAACATACAAGCAAGCAAGAGTGGAGAAGAGAAGAGCTCATAAATATTCTATTGCAACAAGGGAAAGATTGTGTATTGCTTATTGTAAAAAATAACTTGGATACAAATGACTAATTTTCACACTAGACCAGCCAAACTTAAAAATGATCTGGCATCTAGTCTTAAACAAGTATGTACACAAAGTCCTTAAAATTTTCCCATTTGATATTATGCACAAGGTAAGTTCACTTTACAAATTCCACCGCCACCTTACAAAAATAAGTGCTTGTTTGAGCCAGTAGGATGACAAAGCATCTTACAGTAGAGTCAAAAGGTAAAACCGTGTTAACTTGCAAAGTGATTAACACTATTACACATTGAGTATACTCACTTATCTATGTACATTAACCTCTCTTATACTTACTAACAATTTACTAAGCTCTAACCTTTAGTACTAACCTATCTATATATTATGATATAGTGTACTTACTAAAACTATGTATTAACATATAGCCTATTAACTAACAATATATAGTTTAAACATAAGTAGTATTAAGTTTCTAAAAGGCTTGACAATGAGAGTGTGTCTTGAGCGTGTGGATGTAGTCAAAGTTGGAGATGGCTTTTGTAGTTTATATTTATTTTCTTATAGTTAAAAATATATCATAAGCATGGTCATTCGATTTCCTTCAAATTTGCCAAGGAGTGCATGAATACACGAGTTCTTTCTTTCATTAGCTCTAGGTGACATAATAATTTTGAGATTATTTGAAGGTGAAGTGGACATAAACATTTGTGTTGCTTGAATTGCCCACAGGTGGCACTTTGATGGACCATAGTGCATAGCTTGCTTGGCATGATCTATTTGATGATCATGTCAAGCAAAGGATGGGAGTTTCTTTTGTGGTGCTTTTGGATATGGGTTGGTGGATGGTAATAGGACCTATCATAGGTAAGACGAGTGAAACGTGTAGTGTTATGTATATTGTCACACAAGTTTTAAGAGATTTCTGTTTACATTTTGCTCCATAATGTTGTGATGAAAAATTTCAACAATGTTAAGGATAGGTGAATGGCATGGGTTCATATCTATTATATAACAAAAGCAAGATATCAAGAGGAGTGCTTATACATGGACATTGTTTTAGTGAAAAGTAAGCCTTTCTTTTAAAACAAAACTCCATCTTGCTCAATAAAATTGCCCACTTGGTCGAGGACCTTACTTGGTCCTTTGTTGCTTAGTGTTTTGATTGCTTCTGGCAATACGTGTGCAATTAGCCAAAATATGTGACTAATTAAAGCCATGATTGTGCATATTTTCCCATGCTTAAGCAATTGAGTAGAGACCATAGGTGTTACATGTTGGTTGATTAGTAAACAAAGAAAACCAAAGCTTGTAAGAACTTTTGTTTGATGTTCAAATGGGATGATTCAAATTAGTGTGCATGTGTGTCTACCTAGCCTTATAGCCTTATGTTAAATGGCAGTAGCTTATGCAAAATTAAGATGGGGTTTATGTTTGTAGGTGCATTTGTGTGCAGCATTCAAAAGCCCCTATGTAAGTTAAAGTTCGTTCAATGCCTAGGGTAGATGAAACTCTCAAGAAATGAACCCTTCTTGAAGTTAAGTTTAGAGTTTTGCACTTAAGACGTGTAAGCCTTGGTTTGTTGATAGAGTTTAATTTTGGACGAGCCACCTTACCTAACATTTTTTTTAAAACTACTAGGTTTTTTTTTTTGGAAAAACACTTTTTTTGACATGCATTTTAAAAAAATTGCAAAAATCAACCCGAGTCTACATTTATGAAGGACACAGAGTGTCTTATTTTAGGCCCATTAATACTTTCTTCCATGTAAAGGCAAGAACTATTGTTTGGATGCATTTTAGCCCTAAGTAAAAATGTTTTTAACCTAGCTACTAGTCATTAATCAAGATTTGGGAAATTCATTTTGCTAAGCCTTACATCAATCCTTTTCATCATGAATTGAAGAGAAAATTGTAATTTTGAACTAGCTTTTTCTTTATACTGAAATCTAAACATACTAAATCTAGAAATTTTTTAGGAGAGGTTTTTCCTTCTTCCCTCAATTCGAGATAGTCTTTCTAGAAATTGAACAACTTGTAGGTCAAGGTGAGCCCGTCTTTTCCCAACCCTAAGTCATTTCCATCTTTTTCTTACCACTAGCCTACCCTAGGTAGGCCATAATCTATCGACTCCCGATAGGGAAGTGATGGCATGCAATTTCAGTACCGATCCTCACAATACCCAGGCAAGCCATAATCTGTCAAGCTATCAATAAAACTACTTTTAGATAATGTATAGCTTGCTTACATCAAGATTCTCTTTAAGTTACTTTTTCAAGCTATCAATAAAACTACTTTTAGATAATGTATAGCTTGCTTACATCAAGATTCTCTTTAAGTTACTTTTTCAGGATATGAATGCATTCCAGGAGAGGATACGCGTCAAAAGATCACATTTCAATCTTCACAAGTTGCTGTATCCCTAGCATGGAGTTGGTTGTTACTCCTAACATGCACCACCCAAGTACAAAATCCCTTGCTCCAACTGTTCGATTACTTTTTGATGTGGGAGTGGGTACTGAAAGTAGATAGACTAAAACCTTCTCCTTTGGATGAAGGTAGATTCGAACCCAATACCTCCTTGGAAGTTGGGAGACATGGGCGCTGGCACTGGGCAGTAGCCAAAGAGGCTTCTTGTTCCAATTTAACTTGAGCTTGATTCAATTTCATGAGCTTGCTGGAGTATTAAGCAAAAATCTAGGACTGGTCGTGCCTTCAAGTATGTTTTAAAAATCTATAATTTTTTATTGTTACATCTCATGGATTGAAGAAACAACTATTATTCCACCCTCCACTCTCAAGAGAGAATAGAACTCAACATACTTTGGATTTTAAATATAAGATTTCATTACCATGGGGCAGTCCAATAAAAATCCTAGAATGAGGTAAGTCATCCGGATATACACTACATACAAACAATGGCAAAAAAACAATGACGACTTTGTCAGGCCATTTGTGATCCTTAATATTACTCTGATTCCACGATAAAAAATCGTAAACAATGAAACCACATAAAAGATGAGAAAATTTCTCACCTTCATCCAAATTTATGTACATTTCAATATTGTCATTGCAAATGAGATCCTCTGGCAGTCCCACGTCGCAAGAAAATGAGGCCTTGGACAAGGCGCTGCCTCCAATAAAAAAATAATAACAATAAGACGTTGAATTATCTTTGACATGGTGAAATTTATAAGCGAAGTGACCGTTCCTATAATCAGATTGCTATGCTTTTCAAGTGCATGCTTGACATGGATGCACAGCACTATAAATGGGATAACCCATGTTTGCCATGCATGCACACCACCATAAATGAAATTAAAAGACTAATGCAATCAAATGTTTCATGCCTTCCCCCTGTTATTTACTTTTTTATGAAATTGCCATCATACCTCCCGGGTGTCTGTTAAACGAAGAAGGCGCAACTTGTCAGCAGACCTTAAGTGCATAAGTGTGGCAACCTGAATCACAGCAGAATCACAGCCAAGAATATCAAGTGTTTAGTACTCGGTTGCACAAAATGAACTCCTCATTCTATATTTAGCATAGTAGTTTTCACAAATTCTCTCTCTCTCTCTCTCTCTCTCTCTCTCTCTCTCTCACACACACACACACACACACACACACACACACACTCACACACACACACGTCCTTTTTTTTTTTTTTTTGGGGGGGGGGTGAAACCACTGTCTAATTGATTCCTCAAGGTATGGTACAAGCATAGCGAGGAAGGACAAGCTAGAAACAGTGGAAAAACACATCTAATTGCCTAGTAGTGATCTCACCCTAGGCATAAGAGTCCTGTAGCGATTCACGCAAAGAGCGTCTAAAAAAAGGATAGGTATCAACTGATCGGTTGGTAAAGACTCGCTGATTTCTATCATGCCAAAGAGTCTATAGTGCCCAGAATCTTGTCCACGCAAGAAACTTGATAATTCATTCGAATGTCTGCTAAAAAGCCAGAATTTCTTGGAAAAAGGATGCTGAGGAAAAAAGCCTTCAAATATCCAAAAAGCCTATCAAGAAGAGCACGAGAAGACGGACAATGCCAAAGCAAATAAGGTACCGTTTCTCGTGCATGATAGCACCTGTAACAGTGTGGTGATGCAATGTGTCTCTTGGCCAGTAGTATACCCGCAAGAAGCACCACAACTAGGCATCTCCATAGGAAGACTCTCTTTCAAAGGGAGTTTTATTTTCCAAATTCTATTAAGGCATGTTTTCCACCAACACAATGGCTTAGATATCCGCCAAAGCTAATTAGCATGCTCAGCAATCCATGGGGGAGGAAAAATAATCAACTTATATACTCTGACTGTAGTCAACTGATCAAATGAGATAGGCTTATAACCAGGCATTTGTCTCTCTAATTTCAAATCCGTCAGCTTGTTTTGCGCATTAATGAAAATAAGCCTTTAGAGGTTCCAATAATGCTAGTGGTTCCTCAAAGACTCTGCTCCAGTGTATACAAAGCCAAAGAGTTTTCAATGTCGGCATTCCTACCAAACCAATGCAAGTGTGAGAGTATCTCTTTCCAATCTTGGAATAAGCTTGGTGGAATACAGAGAGTCATGTATTTTACCATCAAAAAGTCCAAGAACAATGTCCCAGTGTGTAGGGATCTGGTTGCCAAATGCCAAGGTTTGCATATTTGCACATATGGTGGCTAGCATAATTGCCCATGGCTTTTTTGATGCTGAAAATCAGCAATCACAGTGGCTTTTCTGGCCAACACATGATAACGTATGTTGAGAATATTCAAACCACCATGCATCTTAGGTGTACAAATAAATTCATATTTCTTTTTTCCCGGAAAAGAGACTTCCAAGATTTAAGACCAAGCAACGGGGAAATCTCAACCGATCGGGTGCCTTGTGCTGCCAGCAAGGCCCCATATGAGATCAAGTGAAAAAAACGCCATGATCCCATTCTCTCATAAATTGGCCACGTTTTCTCTCTCTCTCTGGGGCCCTAGAAGATCCTTGAGTCCTGGCCCAAGTGGCCATGAGCGTGTGGATAATATCACGCCAGATCTTGCAAATGCACTAGGTATCATAAACCAAAGTGCCCTCCATGGCCTCAGTGTATCTAGCCTTCCAGATGTGCCACGTTGTGATGCTAGCAATAATCTCCCATGCAATGTCCAACCGTTGTGTTGGAGGTACGTAGCCTAAATCTGGCATGTCCAAAAGAAGACACGACCCACTCCCTGGGTAACCCGCATGATCATATCTTTGTCGTTCCCTTCAAACTTGATTTGCGGGCCCGACACTGTCAACCAAACAATAGCACCAAAACAAATGTAGGCCTCTCTTATCATCCTTCCAAAAAGGTGTGCTATTGTAGACCAAATCCTCTATGCCTTCCTACACTCCCATAAGCAATGGGTAAATTTTCTCTGAAGCTCTTGCACATCTTGGATAGGCTGGGCTAGCGCCAATGACCGATCTCCACTAGTTGGTGGTCCACTATGTAGAGAAAGGTAAATAAAAGAGGAAATCTTTGTTTCCCTCTATGAGTGCCACAACCTCTGCCAAAAAGCTTCCTAAATGTCAAGGGTGATCCCATAAGCCTCGCAATGTGGTCTAGAAGTAGAGACTCTCTGGATTTGTCCTAGAACCAAGTAAGACATTCCGCACACTGTAACTGAAGAAGGGCATGCTTTTCATTCACTCCCACTCACCAGGGTCCCAGTGCAAGTATCTAATAGGACACCCAGCATATAACCAGAGGCTCCAAGAGTCCGTAATCATCCCTTGAGGTGGATCAATATAGATGTGCTTTCCTGCCCTGCCTACCACTCTCACCGGCCGGACCACCAGACACTCAATGATATCCTGCTCAAGACTACTCTCCAAGAGCCGTCTATCCTGAATGGAGTAGAAGACTAGTACATCATCCTCACCCAAAGTGGGAAGGCACATGACCTGAATAGGTACTACGAATACCCCAAACCGTAAGTGATGAGGCCCTTCCACGAAATTCTTTGGGATCTAGTGGTTAGGTATGGCTGCATTCACCTGCATAATCCTCTAACTAGTGCCTCTCACGTGCTTGGTGCGAAGCATTCTTTCATCCTCCTTGAGACTCATGAGCCTTTTCCAATCCAACACTGAGGGGAGAAGAGTTGCCCAAGTAGCTGACTAGATATACGTGGCTGCTTCAAGAGGTCTACCAAATTCATCCAAGATCAAGTCATTCCTCCACACAGTGGGCTGCTTGTAAGCCTCCTCAAGTGATCGTGGAGGAATATGAACCAAGAAGCTCCTCATGCGATCCCAGGCTAGCACAAGAGATCTCACCAATGGCGAAGAAGGTAGTCAATGCTTTGCATCCAAAAATATAAACCGTGGGCTGTAAATCCAATCACCTCCCCTAATCAGGATGCATCTCGTAATTTGCTCCATAAGAAAGTCCTTCCAAGGCTAAATGCTCGGAAGAAATACTCACTACTAGCTTACAAAGTAAAGCCTTGCACTGCACCTCCAGGTCAATGATGTTCAATCCTCCCTCCTGCTTAGGCATAATAATGGTATCCCAAGCCACTCTCGCCCTAGTGTGTAGAGTGCCATCTAATCGTGACCAAAGGACATTTCAAATAAGCGGATGAAGCTGACCAATGCATATCCCTTATGAAACACCCAACACTGTAGGATCAGAGGACTCCTATCTGTGGAGGCTATGGAGGTTGTGGCAAGAAGAATGCCATGGCACGATGAAGCTGTACGAGAGAGGGAGAGGGAGATAGAGAGATGATGATGATGAGAGAGTGAAGTACAGTGATTGGACAAAGTATAACCTCTTCTTTGACCTTATTCAATGAGGTGTGACATCACTGCTTACCTCAAGGGAGGATTCCTAGGCTAAGAGGGTGTTTCCACACTTAACTCCAATTTCCCAACAAACCCCCCTTCGGAGTGAAGGAGTGGTGAGACCCTTAACGCAAAAAAGTTTCATTACCTACTTTGCTTTCCAGCACCCCCCCCCCCCCCCCTCAACTGATTCACCACTCAACACCTCCTGTGTTGTGGTAATAGAATCCCAAGTAAACCTAGGCAAAGTATGGTGCTGTTGCTGGAAGTTGCGTCTTTGTTGCGACGATCTTTTTCAATGAGCAAAGCAACCATGTCATCCAAAGTAGTAGAAGCGACTCGAAGGATCTCCAAGGAAGGCTCAAAGCGGCTAATGCTCTACATACTCTTTGTCAACACTGCCATCTTCTTGTCTTCATCACTAGGTGCACATTTTAGATTGAGAAGGAGCTGCACTTCTGATTGCCAGGTCGGAAAGCCGTTGGTGCCATCAAAGCGTTCCATGAGCGAAAGGAGACCTGATGTACGAGATGCCATGATGAGCACTTAAGAGAATGTGGCCAAGAAACTAGGGTTTCAATTGATTTAGGGTTTTAGCTCAAGATGGGGTATGGAAGTAAAATCGGGGTTCTAATCATTGCAAAACCACACATGGTATACCTTCTTTGGTTAAATAAGTACTAGTAAGCTGAATGGCCGCAACAACTAGATTGAGTCGACTTGGCAGTCATGGACAACCAGCGCATAGGTGGACAACTCGGATGTGGGATGCAGCTGCTGTGGCGCATAGATGAACTAGAGCGAACGACAAACGCAATCAGGGGCGAAAAGAAAAATATGGGGGGGGGGGGGGGGGGGAAATCACTAGACTAGCCCAAAATCGGGAGCAGCTAGGTAAGGCAAGTTGGTGCCCAGCTCTGCTTGGTCAAACAGAAGGCTCAATGCCCCCCCCCCCCCCCTCCCGTTCCGCCCACTTGGCTAAGCAGTGGTGCTCAGCTTAGCCCGACCAGCACCCTATCATGGGGTCCACCAAGCGGGCGGCGCAAATGGGCGGGGGTGGCAGAGAATGGGCAGCAACAACAGAACCAAACTTGTGTGGCGTGCGAGATCCAGACAGCGACAAGTACCACAGAACCAACGCGCAAGATCCAGACAGCGACGGGTAGTGGCTCTGATACCAATGTTGGATAAAAGGACTCCTAGCTGTGGAGGCTATGGAGGTTGTGGCAAGAAGAATGCCATGGCAAGATGAAGCTCTACGAGAGAGGGAGAGAGAGAGAGAGAGAAAGAAAGAAAGAAAGAAAGCTGTATTAATGTCTACTAGAGGCCGAACTCGACCTATGAGACAAATCAATGTACAACTGTCAATGTCTTCTCGATGTCGAGAAAAAAAAAGGACAAAATGAACATGAAATAAACTTTGAAAGTACTGAGCTAGTGGGGGGGGGGGGGTGATGGATGGAGCACTACGGCTAAAGGCTCAGTATGCAACCTACATGCGCAGGGTAAACAAGAATGCAATGCAGATCTGTCTAGCTCCAACTAGTACCATAATGGGGGTGTAATATGTGATACATAGGCGATGGCGAGGCAAAAATACCTCGGAGCATGATCTCCGGGTGTGAGTGTAAGTGAGCTAGCCGCTCCTGGATATGGTGTTGATGTCGAGCCCGTATCTCTGTGATCTCCCTCTGAGGTAGTCTGGGAGTCTGGTAGCTTGGTGCTCTCGGTCTCCGTCTGGCTCGGAGGTCCGCAGCGCACTGAAGTGTAACCCCCTCCTGTGTCAGGATAGGCACTAGGATAGATCTCTGGAAGAAATCATTGAGCTGGAGTTGTCGCCCACCTCTCCCTCTGGTATGAGTCCGTAGCAGTGTCTCTCTGTGGCGTTGTGTCTCTAGCAAGAACTGGCCAAATCTGCGCTGGTCTGCGGACTCCATGATCTGGCAGAGTGAGGGATGTCCACTGAAGATGGAGGTGTATCTCTCTCTCATGACTCTTCCCGCCGCTTCCACATGTGGTCAGAGCCACCCTCCAACTTCCCCCACTAGTCGCGGAGGGTATGAATGATGTCAAGCCAAATGCTCCTTATGGACTCTGTAGGTGGAGTATGGGTGCCTTCGATGGCTTCGCTGCATCTAGCTCTCCAGATGTGCCAGGTTGCAATGCTGCTATGGATCTCACATCTCTCGCACAAACCCAGAGTCCAATGATCCGTAACTGGGGCAAGGACCGGTTCCGTTGAAATGCTAAGGAGAGAAACCTGAAGGGCTAGCCCCCCACCTTCCTCCTCATAAGCCATGACAAACTCAGCCTCAGTGGCCCAAGCCATAGTGCCCCATGAAATGATACGGGTTGAGGTCCTGTCTATCATGAAAATGCAGAGAATCCGTTGCCAAACCTGTTGACCCTTCGGGCAATCCCACAGACAGTGTCGCTAAGACTCTTGAGGGTGGTAACACCTCAGACAAGCTGTTGGTCAACTGCCAATGGCCAACCACGTGCCAACCGCCAAACTCTTGTGTGCCAGCAACCAAAGAAAGTGTGTGATCTTTCGAGGCGAAAAACTGTCCAAGAGCCTCTTCCAAAAACCTGAGAGAAACCACTGTGAGAGGCCTTGTAACTACTAGTGTATTGCTGTTGCCAAGGTGCCCTCGACCTCAAGCATGGGTGTATGCGAAGAATAGGAC